>NW_015177099.1:86174-93921 GCF_001447785.1 Gekko japonicus | reverse complement strand
GGACTGGAGACGTTCGATCATTGTGCCTATTCATAAGAAGGGTAGTAGATCAGATCCACAAAATTACCGCCCTATTAGTCTCCTCTCAATCCCAGGGAAAATTTATGCAGCGCATTTACTCGACAGATTAACAGACTGGATGGAACAAAACTCTTATCTATCTCCGGAACAAACGGGCTTTAGGAGAGGGTCTTCAACTATGGACCATTGTTTGGTCCTGCACCATATAGCAAGTAAATATTGCGCCCCTCCAGGAGGAAAGCTTTATGCTGCCTTCATGGATCAAAAGGCAGCATTTGATTCCATCAACAGAGGTAGACTTTGGAGTAAAATGTCGGAATCCTCGGTTGATAAAAGACTTCTAGCCTTAATAATCAATCTTTATACTGACACCTCGGCCCAAGTACGTTATAACCCACAGGGACAACTTACTACGAGCTTTCAAACAGATAAAGGGGTCAAACAAGGCTGTCTACTTGCTCCCTCCCTGTTCAACTTGTTTATTAATGACATGATCCCGTTGGTCAAAGCTCAAGCTAGACACCCTCCAATGTTGGCTAACCTTCCCATCTCAATTTTGTTGTACGCGGACGATGCGTTACTCATTTCTAGAACAGAGGTGGGATTAAAATCCCTAATCAATGCGTATGTTACTTATTGTAACAAAGATGATCTAGTAGTTAATTACTCTAAATCTAAGGTCCTGAGGTTTTCGCGATCCGCCTACACTGGGGCTAAATCCCTAAAAGTGAAGGGGGGGGAACTAGAAAAAGTATCTTCTTACAGATATCTTGGAATTACCTTTACTTATAATCTATCTTGGTCCCCACAAGTCAAGGCGGCTCTGAAGGCCGCAAGCTTCACAGCCAGAGTAATTAAAAAAATTTATTGCTCAAAAGGGGCCAAACATATTCCGGCAGCTATTAGGATTTTTAATGCTAAAGTGGTCCCGCAACTTTTATATGGCTGTGGAGTTTGGATAGAAGCTGTAGCGGAAAAATTAGACTCCCCTCTCCACACGTTCCTCAGAGACATCGTGGCAGTGCCGAGATGTGTGGCAGGCACGGCCCTTAGGGTGGAACTCGCCCAGCCATCAATTGAGGAAAGAGCATGGCAGCTGGCATTCACATTGTTTACCAACAAAGAAAGTGGAGGGGTTCCCACTAGTGGACCAGGCTTCGCGCACCTGATTCAGAGGGACACTCACATAAGCGATAGAACTAAGTTAATTCAATCCAAATTAGAATCTCTGAACATTGGTAGTACCCCCCCCACAGCAAAAGGAGGCCCTTAAGCTCATAAAAACTAAATTAAGGGAAGTGGACCTCAACAGTACATTGTGTAGAGCCCGGCGTACATGCTCGGGTCTAGCCCTTGGCCTTCCACCGCCATCAGTGATTCTGACTTATTGTTACACTCTCAAAAGTTCAGCACTGTGCAGAGCCTTCACGTTGGCTAGACTGAATACGTTTCCGTCGAACATAGGCTTGGGCCACTTTCAGGGAATCCCGTTCTCTGAACGGCTGTGCGACTGTAACCTAGGTAGGGTGGAGACGATAGATCACATAGTGCTAGCTTGCCCCAACTGGAAGATGGAGAGGCAGAAATATATTATACCTATCTTGACAAAATCTCCCCTCCCTTCCCTGGTCAATTTCTGTTCTTTTATCCGACAGAGCTGATTCAGTCACCAAAGCAGTGGCCACGTTTTTGGCCCTGGTGGCAAAAAAAAGGAACAAGGAGGGGAAAGTTCAAACTGTGCTGATTTGATGTAGCGGGTACCAGTTGGAAGAATTATCTCATGTGGTTTGACGATTTTAGCCAGTGTAACACACTCATACTGGGAAACGTATCCTCTTGTCCATGAATGAGCTTTTTAAATAGTCTTGATGTTTTACTTGTTGGTTTTATTGCATAAATGTGTGTATGTGTGCTTAAGACTACTGGTCATGCAAGCCGAAATAAAAAATATTATTTTCATAAAAGCCCATTTTTTAATCTATATATATATATATATATATATATATATATATATATATATATATATATATATATATATATAAAACGTAACCCAGCCATGATCAGAAATGATACAAGTTTTGATGTCTGCTGATATAATTTGATTCATAAAAGTTTTAGTAGTTATTAAGTAATCTATACGTGTATAAACTGCATGTCTATGAGAATAATATGTGTATTGCTTAGTATCAGGGTTACAAGTTCTCCAAATGTCACATTGGTTATAAGCAGTGTTCCCTCTAAGCTGAGTTAGTGTGAGCTAGCTCACAGTTTTTTAGCCTCTGGCTCACACATGTTTGCCTTTGCTCAGGAAGGATGGCTCCAGAGCAAACTAATTTATGCAGTAGCCCAATCGCTCGCTCACAACTTTAATGCCAGTAGCTCACAAAGTAGAATTTTTGCTCACAAGACTTTACAACTTAGAGGGAACATTGGTTATAAGAATTCAAAAGGTCTTCCAATTCAGTCTTTCTATGGTTTTTCTTTTTGTTAAATGGTTTATGTGTTTTATCCCACCTTGGGTCACTGATATAATTAAAGTCACCTCTAATTAAAAGTTCTCCTTGTTTAAAATCTGTCAACAATTTCAAAGTATTTTTTAAGAATGTTATCTGGTTGTCATTCGGGGCATACACAGATGCTATTGTCAACGGCTTCCCCTCCAGAAACCCCTTAATAAAAATATAACGTCCCCTAGGATATTTTTGTACCTGTTGGCATTGAAAGGGCATATTTTTAGAAATCAGTATTGCAGTACCCCTGGATTTAGAAGATCAAGGGGCATGGAATTGTTGGGCGAACCATTTGGTTTTTAAAATTGGTCCATCAGCCTTTTTAAAATGTGTCTCTTGAATACAGCAAATATTTATACGTTCTTTCGTCCAATAATTTCCTGATCGCTTCAATTTTATTTTATTATTTAGACCTCTAGCATTCCAAGTTGCAAGTCTTAATCTTTGTGCCATGTAGCTCTGAGACCTATGAAATACTTAACAATAATTAAAATCCCACTTTTCTTAACACAAAAACTAAATGTGAAACCACAAATTTAAACAAACAGTCCCACACTTCAACAATTTTAACTGTTATACAGCCTATTTTCCTTTCTCCTATATACTTTCCACCTTTCAAAATATCTCTTATTATTCTGTTTCCCTCTAAAACTTAACAATTAAACTTCAACTTCCTATTCACCCCTGTAAAAACAGGGTCAGAATCTAGAAGGCCGGGCTATAAATAACCCGGTCGTTTAGGGTAATGTATAATACAGCACCCTAGCTAGAAACTTCTCTAACTATTGGGGGCTAATTACTCTTAATCTTCTACAACTTTGTTAGAACCTTAACCGTCCCCTCTCCTAATATAGAATTAAAGCCTCATTGTTATATTTCGTAAAGATTTCCAACCGTTATAACAACAATAAATGATATTAAAAGCAAAATAGAAAATGTCCTTTTTCTTTTCTTTTCAATAGGTTTATTAGCTATCTAAAATGAAGTTTCATAATCCATTATTTTTAATGAATTTTCCTATTACTTTTCTATAAAGATTTTTTACTTACTCACTCTAGTAAGGTAATACTTCATATCCCTTAGATTTCATAATAACAAATATTTAATGTATCTTAGGTAATAAAAATAGTCTTGAACTTCAGACTAAATTTTAATAAAATGAATTATCCAAAATATTTAAAGAAAAACACTTAATTTTGTTAACAAACATCTATATCATTTATCATATATCATATATCATTTTTCTTGTTACATGTTATCTCAATTATTTTATATGCTTGTACATTCTTACTCTAATGAGATATTACTTCATATCTCCTATAATCCATAAAAATAAAGAACAATATTTAAAGTAACGAAAATATCAAAAGGGTTGTTAAACATCAGTCCCCCTTGGGCTAAATAAATTAATTGAAAGTTATGATAACAACTCTCAAATTTTGTATTCACAGGCTTAAATGAAATTACAGTAACTATGCCTTTTAGCTCTCATATAAACTGTTATATTTTACAAACTTCAACTTTATAACCGACCAAACCTTGACTTAAGAAGAAGAAGAAGAGAAGAAGAGATTGGATTTATACCCCGCCCTTCACTACCCAAAGGTGTCTCAGAGCGGCTTACAAACTCCTTTCCCTTCCCCTCCCCACAACAGACACCCTGTGAGGTGGGTGGGGCTGAGAGAACTCTGACACAAACTGCTCTTTTTCAAGGACAGCTGAGCCAGAGCTTGTGACTGACCCAAGGTCACATCAGCAGGTGCAAGTGGAGGAGTGGGGAATCAAACCCGGTTCTCCCAGATTAGAGTCCGCACACTTAACCACTACACCAAACTAAGTAAGTTATTTTAAGCTTCAGTATCAATTTAACTTAGTAACATACAACTTTCAAGCTTCTGTTTAATCTTCTCTTTTGCTGTTCAATAATAAGCATCATTCTCATAGTGCTATAAAACATTGTAAAAGTTAGGTTCCTGCCGAGACCTCTTCGTCAGACTTATCAAGTTTTAATCCAAAGACATTCAATAAAGCTTTTCCTGTGATGATGTCTACCGCGTTGTATTGCAAGCCATTTTTGTATATTTGGATATCGGAAGTCGAGGACCAACGAAATCTTATTTTGGCTTTGTTGAGTTTGGACGTAATAGGTTTCAGGCGTTTACATTTCTCAAGCACCTTAGGTGCTAGGTCAAGCAAAACAACAATGTTGCAGTCATGAAATTTTAAAGATCTTCTAGATCTTGCCTCCTTTAAAATCTTGTCCCGGGTCCTCTGATACAAAAATTGGACCAAAATATCCCTCAGACGTTCTTTCCTTGCTGCCGCTAAGGGGCCCAATCTGTGTGCTTTTGTAATAGCTGGGGCAACGCCTTCCTCCAGTTCCAAAATATTTGCTAACCAAGCCACCATAAAGGAGGGTAAATCTTTGTTTTCTTCTGCCCCCTCTTCAAACCCACGAAATTTCAGATTTAACTCCCTCCATTTATTTTTGAGTATAGCAATTCTGTTTAAGGAGGTTTGTTCAGTTACTTGAAGGGCTCTTACGTCACCTTGTAAGTTAAGCGACATTTCAGTTGCTGTTTCCGCCATTTTTTTGGTGTCTTTTACCTCCTTGACTAAATCAGTCAACGAGGCTTGAATAGGTTGCAGCAATTCTGTTACATATCTTTAATTAGGTTTTCTCTCAAGTCGTTATTTTGCACTCTTAAGTCCTCTCTAGTCAAGGGAGCTTCCTCTGGTATCGGAGAATTTGGGTTTAAGCTTTCTGCGTTTTTGGCCGGTGCCATATTGTGGCCGTGCAAAAATGATGAGCCTACAACGTTAGGGAACTCGGTAGGTAGAAAAAGTCTTTGACTGAAGAATTACCTTTACTGTTTGATTCCGTTTTTCTTCCTAAAGTCTTCTTAGTGCTTTTTTTCGGCATGTGAGCTGAAGGAAGGGCGTTTTCGTCGTTATAGGAAGAGAAGGAACAGGAGCCTTTCCACTACACGTCCACCATGCTCCGCCCCCCCCACGGGGCATAGTTTTGACACCTTTCCCTAACACTTTATGTAAGCAACTTTATGAGTCACTGAGTACAGTGCAACATTCTTGCCTGGGTAGAAAAGCTCTCTTGAATCATTAGGTTTGCATTGTTTGTGGATGTCAAACTCAGTATTTCGTTGGCCATGTTAGTTTCTATTCTGTGTGACGCTCTGCTCTTCTGAGAAGGGGGGGAAGTTTGAGGTGGGATTTGTGCAAATGCTTCTGTAGGCACCAGTAACAAATTTTCGCAAGCGACCTCCCAACCAGGGAAGATAAGATAAAATGTCCTTGAAGCTACTGCTGCTGCTAGGAGTGCTGCGATAGTAAACTTTGTAGAAAGCAGGTGGTAGGGGGGAAAGAAGAAGAAGAGGAGGAGGAGGAGATTGGATTTATACCCCACCCTTCACTACCCAAAGGTGTCTCAGAACAGCTTGCAAACTCCTTTCCCTTCCCCTCCCCACAACAGACACCCTGTGAGGTAGGTGGGGCTGAGAGAGCTCTTGACAGAAACTGCCCTTTTTCAAGAACAGCTCTTGTCAGAACTATGGCTTGCCCGAGGTCATCCAGCTGGGTGCAAGTGGAGGAGTGGGGAATCAAACCTGGTTCTCCCAGATTAGACTCCGCGCACTTAACCACTACACCGAACTGGCTCTTTGGCTTGGCAGGAGGGGTATGATTGGCCCTAGGAATGGGGGGTTCTGTTTGAATGGTGAGTGCCAAAACTTGCCAGTTCTGACACAAGTTGACTAATACCTGTATCAACTGCATAGCTCAATAAAGAAATCTTACTTCTGGAGAGTGTTGTTCAGGAGTGAGTAAATATGGGGTCTGACAGTGGAAAGCCAGGAGAGAGGGAGTCTTCCTGACTTCCTCGGACAGGCCACTCCAGAAGGTGGGGGGCCATAACAGACCCAACAGGTGTATGAGCAGTTGTCGATTTTGACCATTGGAAAATTGCCCAGGCCACAAAGGGTTTTCTGTGTAACAGCCAACATTGTAAATTGAGCCCAGTCACTGTTGGGCAGCCAGTGGTGTGGCTCTTGAGTGGGAAGAATATGCATGAACCATCTACCCTCCGATAAAAAACTGTGTTATGGCAATCTCCACCCGCTGGAGTTTTTGAACTGATTTTGAGGAAAGACCAATGTACCGTGAACAAAGCTTGAGTCCACTGGCACCCAGAAGTCCAACAAAGTTTTATTCTGGCTATAAGCGTGCACATGAGAACTTATACCCAGAATAAAACTTTGTTCGTCTTAAAGGTACCACTGGACCCAAACCTTGTTCTGTTTTGCTGCAGACCCACACGGAAAGGAGAGGAGGAAGCATGACAAGAGGCAGTGCTATGGGGTCTTTCAGGAATGGGAAATATGAAAGAGTGGGGAAGAGAGAAATGAGGTGTATCCCACAATTCCTTTTGGGATCCCACTAGAAAATAAATAAATATAGGAGTCCTAAGATTTCTGCACGTATTTCACACAACTCTTCGAAGAAGCCCCCACCCCCCACCCCAAAGACTTAATCCCTCCAACTATCTTGAATGTACTTCAGCAGGCAGAGCCCATCCTTGCTTTCTTCTTTCTGGGATCTATTTGAGGGCTTCAAACATGGCTAAAGTTCCTTCTATATTTTGAGCTTTCATAACATTCCTTCCAATTTAGGGTAAGATTTCTCTGTTGATTAAAGCTTTTTGCAATAGTTTATATTGTTTCAATGCTTTATGTGGTCTGTGGTTGTCCTTTAGCAGTGAAATAAGAGAAGTGCTCTTTTCACGGGCTAAGCGGTTACCTGGTTTCTCCTTCGGTGGGCTCTTAGATGTTTATGAAAAGTGCTACTCGAACTCAATCTCTTTGCACACTGTGAGCATTCAAAAGGTTTCTCCCCTGTGTGGGTTTCTTTGATGCCGCTGAAGACTGTAACTGCAAATGAATCTCTTTCCACACTCTGAGCATTCAAAAGGATTCTCCCCTGTGTGCGTTCTTTGATGCTTTTGAAGCTGGCTACTGTGACTGAATCTCTTTCCACACTCTGAGCATTCAAAAGTTTTCTCCCGTGTTGGTTCTTTGATGACACCGAAGATTACTACTGACTGAATCTCTTTCCACACTCTGAGCATTCAAAAGGTTTCTCCCCTGTGTGGGTTCTCTGATGCTTTTGAAGCTGGCTACTGTGACTGAATCTCTTTCCACACT
>NW_015177099.1:85730-86054 GCF_001447785.1 Gekko japonicus | reverse complement strand
TCTTTCCACACTCTGAGCATTTAAAAGGTTTCTCCCCTGTGTGGGTTCTCTGATGCCTTTGAAGAGAGCTACTGTGACTGAACCACTTTCCACACTCTGAGCATTCAAAAGGTTTCTCCCCTATGTGGGTTCTCTGATGCCTTTGAAGATTGCTACTCTGTCTGAATGAGCTACTGTGACTGAACCACTTTCCACACTCTGAGCATTCAAAAGGTTTCTCCCCTGTGTGCGTTCTTTGATGCTTCTGAAGACTGCCATTTGTACTGAATCTCTTTCTGCACTCTGAGCATTCAAAAGGTTTCTCCCCTCTGTGGGTTCTTTGAT
>NW_015177099.1:76533-84839 GCF_001447785.1 Gekko japonicus | reverse complement strand
CTCTTGTGACTGAATCTCTTTCCACACACTGAGCATTCAAAAGGTTTCTCCCCTGTGTGCGTTCTTTGATGGTTTTGAAGATTGCCACTTGTACTGAATCTCTTTCTGCACTCTGAGCATTCAAAAGGTTTCTCCCCTGTGTGGGTTCTCTGATGCTTTTGAAGACTGCCACTTGTACTTAATCTCCTTCCACACTCTGAGCATTCAAAAGGTTTCTCCCCTCTGTGGGTTCTCTGATGATATTGAAGACTGCTCTTGTGACTGAATTTCTTTCCACACTCTGAGCATTCAAAAGGTTTCTCCCCTGTATGTGTTTGCAGATGTTGTTGAAGATTGCCACTGGTACTGAATCTTTTCCCACACTCTGAGCAGACAAAAGGTTTCCCCCCTTTGTGGGTTCTTTGATGCCGTTCAAGATTGTCACTCAGACTGAAGTTCTTCCCACACTCTGAGTTTTCAGAAGGTTTCTCTTTTCTTTGTATTTTTAGGTTCACAAGAAGTTGTGACCTATATTTGATGTACTTTCTGCACTGAACATTTTTACTTGTCTTCCTAATGTTGTGCTTTAGAAACTGTACATTACGCTGTCTTCCATCTCTCTTCTCAACGAAACGGCTGCCTTTCTTTCTCACAGGTCTGCCTCGATTCCTGACGTTTCCTTTTAAATCTTCATCATTAACTTTATCCGGCAATTGCGGATGAAGGTCCTCACTCTTCTCATTCCTGTGATCGTTCTCTGCTGGAATAAAGGGAGAGTATTTATTTATTAGTTTGGTTTGTTTACTGCCCTCCTGGCGAGCAAGATCAGGGCGGTTCAAAGTAATGTAAAACACATAAAATCTATTAAATAGTATAAGATACAGTTCTAAAGCCGTGTGGTGCCATCATACAATTCTGGCCCCCAATTTACATCAGCTATGGGGGAAGAGGGGTGAAAGCAGAGTGTGAACCAAATGGTCCTTAAGAATGATTAAAGTGTTTAAGTTCAAGTTCAAAACCTTTATTGGCATAGATCAAAATCATAAACAGTCTCCCTTCAGTTTGTGGATTTAACACACAGCTTCCTCATTATAATGCAGTTACACCGCTTCAATAACCACTATATTTTGTGAAGCCAATAAACGGTACAACATTCTGTCATCTGATTGCTTGACATCTTTCTTAGGTATGGCTTCTAAATAGACTGCCCGAATGTCGTCATACAAACTACAATAGAGGAATACGTGTTCGATTGTTTCAATCTCCTCTGAATCACAATCACAAAACCTAACAGAGTAGGGGATTTTCTTAAATCTTCCTGCTAAAACCGCAGAGGGGAGCACGTTAAAGCGGGCCAGCATAAACGCTCTACGCAGCTGTGGAGAAGTCAAATCTGATAAGTATTGTGCAGGGGTGTTGATCGGAAATCGTGCCCATCTTAAAGGGGAGCATCTACCAGAAGCCAAGGCTCTAAGCTCTTGCATCTCAATATCAATTAATCTCTGTTTGACCTGGGCAAAGATGTGTACTTCAGGTAAGGACATCATATAATTCAAGCATAAGCCTATTGAGACGATTTTCCTTTCTATAGCAGCAAACCACTCAGAACAATGAGTCTCTTTCAACAGATATGTAATAAGGCTATTGGGACAGTTCCTAAAATGCAAACGTAGCCAAAATCTGAAAGTAATTATCCAAGCCCTTGTTTCCAAGCGTATCATATTGACTTCCAAACAAATAGCGGCGTAGGAAACACACAGGGGCAACCCTAATATTTTCCTCACAAAATTGGATTGGAGTTGTTCTACCATTTTGTTAAAAGCTGTGATCCAAATGGGCACCCCATAAAGAAGCTTCGCTCCAATTTTGTGCTGAAACACTTTTAGGGCCGCAGGAACATACTGGTTACCCTTGGTAAAAAAGAAACGGGTTATTGCTAGCACACAGCTGTTCGCAGATTTAATTGCTTCTGATCTGTGGGCTACCCACCTTGCACTATGGTGAAAGTTAATTCCCAAATATTTAAAACACTTCACCTGTTCAATGGCTTTACCCTTAACACGCCAGTTGATGGGTTTCCATGAATCTCCGAACACCATTATTTTAGTTTTGTCAAAATTCACAGATAACCCATTCAGCTCACAATATTCTATAAAATGTGCTAACAGCGTCTTTATCCCTACTTCAGACCTAGAAAGAATTACAGCATCGTCTGCATACAATAGCAGGGGCACCTGTTAAGAAACAGTCGCCGTCCTCAACCGTCTGTTTCACAGAATATTTCTGCCCTGCAGGGCCTCCTAATTTGTAGCAAATCCCACAGTGCCCAGATGTTAACCAGCAGAGAATTCCATCAAGTTGGTGCAGGAACCGTTTCATGCAGTCTCCTTCCCACTGTGTTCCTTTTGGGGAGGGAGAGACGCAGGCTTCCCAATTTATTGAGAGAGAGAGAGAGGGAGGGAGAGGGAGAGAGGGAGAGGGAGAGAGCGGGAGAGGGAGAGAGAGAGGGAGAATCAAGGATGTTTTTTTGTAACTAAGAGTTTTGATCAGACATCTTACCCATAAGCTGCTTCACTGCGTGCTCACCCCATGGTTGATCAATCAGATGCAGCAGCCACAGAGTGGGTTGGTTGGGCAGCTTTTTTATTATTTGTCTTTTGAGCATGCGCATAAGTGCATATTGGAAGCGGTGCTTCAAACTCCTGGCAGGATGGCGGCAACTGTTGGCCAATGGGATTGCTGGAGGAGGCTCCTGGGATATGTAGTGAAGTGTGGGGGAAGTGTTTTTGAAACTGTACTTTGAAAGTTTTTAAAAGAAGCTTGTGTGTGTGGGAGAGAGGGAGAGAGAGGGGGGAGAGAGAGAGGGAGAGAGTTGTTCTAAACCAAAACTCAATTTATTCCATTACACACTCTCTGTCAAAGAGAGCCTCCCTCTGAATCCTGCCAAACCGGGGCTGGAGATCACTTAGAAATGAGGTGGCAGAAACGTGCCATGAGTATTCCTTGCCGGTTCTCTTAACAGGATACCCACTCCTCAGCCAACTCACTTGAGAAGGAAATCCTCTCTGGAGATCCTCTTGAAGACCTCTCCAGCCTTTTTTTTAATGCAAGGCTGTTGTCCATCTCCACCAGTGTTCTCCCTAAACTGAGTGAGTGTGAGCAGGCTCACAACTGTTTAGCCTCCAGCTCACAAATTGTTGTCTTAGCCCAGGAAGGATGGGGCTCCAGACCAAGCTAATGTATGCAGTAGCCAAATTGCTGGCTCACAACTTCAATGCCAGTAGCTCACAAGGTAGAATTTTTGCTCACAAGCATTTCCTCCATAGTCTCATGATTCTGCCTTCTTTCACGGGTGGGGGGGGGGAGCACTCTTATATGGGAAAGGAAGAAACATGGTCAACAATCAAAGCCCACAATCCCAAATGGTAGAAGGGGGACGGATTATTTCCAGATCACAGTCAGAGCAGGTGTTTGTTATCCCATCCAGGGAAAAAGGTGGGTTGCAAAGGCTGGAAACAGAGAAAGGAGGATCTGGACCCTTCCGGAGTCTTTCTGAGGGCCTCTCATCCCACCTTCGCTTCAGGCTGGGACACTCTCTCTGGCTTGGGTGATGATGGCCAGAACACTGGCCACACTTGCCACTGGGCAAAATAGTGCATGGCTGTTCCATATTTTGATACATGCCTCCTCACAATGGCAGCAACACGCACCTTTCCCACATATGAAAGATCCTTACCCAGAAAGGCCACATTCTCATAGTTCTCCAGCATGACTTCCCAGTAGAGGGCTCTTTGGTCCGGATCCAGCAGGGCCCACTCGGCATCGGTGAAATACACGGCCACCTCCTCGAAGGAAAAGGGACCCTGAAAGAAAAAGCAGAAAATCCCTTGTCAGACATCGCGCCAGGCAGAGATGGCACCCTGGAAGGGTACAGGATCTATGGCTTGGCATGGGGTAAAGGGAGTGGCGTTCAGAGCCCCTGTCGCCCAGACACCTTGTAGAGACTGCAGGAGCAAAAGCCCCCCCGAGAAAGGAGGGGGAACCCAGGCCGTCCCCTGCTATAAATCCCCTACCTGGACTGGAGGTGTAGCAGCCATTTCCACTCCTCTGAAAAGATGACGGCTCAACAGCATCTCTCCACCTCCTGTTCCTGAGACAAAGGAGGAAGGAAGGTTTTTTTTCCCATGACTTTCTATTCTATTTGCTTGTTTGTTCCTTGCTTCACTCACCACATGGCCAGGATTGTAAAACCTTGCCCTGTGTACACCCAACAAATGTGAACACTTTTTACAAAACACTGGGAGAGGCAGAAGAAAAGGACCAGGTACCAGGAGCCTCAGGGACTCTAAATGCTGCCAACATATTTCAGACTTCTGTCAGGCCTGTGTCCAGTTTGAGGGAGGGTGAAGAGGGAGATGGAAATGACACTGCATGACACATCACCGTCACATTGGGCCCAGACGTGACTTGAGCACATCTGAAGACTCGAGGGTAGTATCAGTGAGTTTTCAGAGTGCCTCTTGGCATGCTCACTTCCCAACCAGGTTTTCAGCCAGATGCAACATCAACATGACATCACACCTGCCCCCAGCCCCTCCCCCCAGCCCCTCCCCTCAAGCTTCTGGGGTTGCCAGGCAACAGCCCACCATCCCTATTCCGGCATCCTGTTTCCCAAAGCGGCCCGCCAGATGCCCCTAGAAGCACGGGCACAGAAGCCAGATGTTTCCATCCTCATTGGGCCCCAGAAGGTGTTTTCCAGAGCTCTGCTGCCCCAGAAGGTGGAGGCTCCCTTTATTCACCAACTTGAATAGTTCTCCCAAGATTTGTCTACCTTAGGGAAGGCGGGAGGGAGGTGACTATTTTAATTAATGGGAGGAATTGCCTTCCATGAATTTGTCCAATCCCCTTTGAGAGGCATCACAATTAGGGGACACTGCGTTCCGCAAATCAACTCTGTGTTGCGTCAAGAAGTGTTTAATCCCCCCCCCAACCTCAACCCTCTACCTGTCAAATTCACTGGGTGCCCCAATCGCATCCAGGCATGAAATGAGACCAAGGAATGGATCCTGCCCCACTCCCAGACTCTGCACCCTTCCCTCAGCAGACCGGGTGAGTTATCTGGAGGGATCTGAAACTCTCCAGTTGAAGAGGCTGCTGATGTAGCCTGGCGCTTGAGAGAGACGAAGCCTCTGGTCGGGGGGGCGATGTCCTGGGCTGAATGAGCAGAACGCAACGAGCACGGCTACATCTGAGATCTAAATTACGCATCCAGTATTTCTTCCTAAAGTGCTGGATGTTCCCTTTCCCCGTGTATTTCAATTATGCCTATAGTATTGTGTCAAAAAGCCTCTGTGCCATGAAGACTTCCTTGAATCAATGAAAATCGGGGCTGTAAATCTTCTGCGAGGCCTGAAAAGACACGTCTCTCTCAGGGCTCACGGGACCAAAACGGTCCTCTGTAGAACAAAAGGGGGGGGGGTTCCGTAAGGAGAGCCCCCATTGCACTGTGCAGCTCAGAGACACACGTTTTATCTCCTTGGGTGCTGTTCGGGAGAACATGGCCCCGAACCCTTGAATTTTCAGAAGCTTGTGGTACAGGTGCACAGCACCTGGGCCTTTGCGGAGTCCTGAGCTGCGCCATCTTTCCCAGAATCCCCTGCAGGTACCAAATGTGGGGTGGCACCTACTGGTTCTCTCAGAAACCCACACGGTCCCACTTTTCCATCCTCCTCCTAAGAGGAAAGAAAGGATCTCCGTGTCACACAGGCATTAGTCCACGGCGGGGAGGAGGGGAATTCGGCTCAGAGAATTCAGCCCCTCCCACCACCACAAGAGCTGCACCATTTAATTGGGCCTGAGACCTTGATGAAGCACCTCACTTCTCAGCCTGAGGACCTCAGTTTTAAGGCTTAAAGTGAAACCATGCGCTATGCATTATTACCCCCCATTTGTGTTTGTCTGTGTGTGCTAGTGTTTGTGAAAGTATGTCTGGGTTTGTGTTCAATAAAAACTTCTAATAGAATAATAGAATGTTACGAGTTGGAAGGGACTTTGCATCTAGTCATCTAGTCAAAACCCCCTTCACTCTGCAGGAGCATAGCTGAAAGATAGCCCTACATACCTACATACCTACAACATACCCAAAGGATGGTCATCCAGCCTCCGCTAGAAAACATCCAGCGAAGGAGCGTTCACCACCTCCCGAGGCAGTCTGTTCCACTGCTCAACCACTCTTACAGTTAAGAAGTTTCTCCTGAAAGGAAGGAACGGAATGGACAATGAAAACAAGAGAGGGGATACACTATAATTTTTTTTTTCACATTTCAAATTAGTGTTTTATACTTTTGTTTGAATTCTTCCCTTACACTTCCAAATACAGCATTAAGGTTAATACCATATATATGTATATATACACACATCAGAATAATCCATGTTAGTCTGAGCAGATATCATACCGTTTTAAATTATGAAAAAGTTCTACAGAATTTAAAGTTTAACACACTTGCCCATTTTTATCATCAAGCCTTGTGGTAATAATGGAACCAAGCTTCTAGCCAGGATCTCCTTTAAAGACGTTTTTGTAGCTGAAATCTAGCTCTGCATTTCACTCGACTAGACCATTGGAAAAAGAGGAGCCACACAACTCAAAAATAAAATGTTACTTTATGTTTTTTACTGTCATTTTAGAACTTATTCTTTTTTATACAATCAAACATGGGAACATAAGAGCAGACTTCCGTTATACACCTTGTAAGCTGTTGCCCCAAGACACCTTCATGAAATTCAAATCTTGTATCCAGCATACCTTGTATCCAGCTTTATCTAAGAATTGATGCATTTTTCTATCCATGATTTGGTTTTCCAAGTGATGGGAAACTCCCTACAGTCATACTGACGAGGCTCAATTTGTAACCATTAGACTTCCAAAGTAATTCACCTGGCTACTGCCACCAGATCTGTTGACTAAAGTCAAATTACTAACAATTTATACACATGTACAGTTATATTGCAATAAAAAGGGATGTTAAACGCCAAAGTGAGCACACATTCTGTACTTTAAGGTCTGCTGCTACAGAAATCCCTTTTTGACACATATGTAAGAATATCGGGGATCTCATTCAGTGTGCGCTTTGTCGAGCAGCAGCAATTTAATTAAAAAACAGACTGCTTGAAGCAGTTACCCCTGCTTGTGCCTTTAGAATACTAGCTACACAAAATGCAGTTCAGTGCTTCATGACAAGATGCAGCATGCAAACCAAAAAGTAGCTGCATACATGTAGCAAAGAATTAGCTCAATGACTTTGGAGAGATAGGAAAATGCATGAAGACTTTTTTTCTACAACAGGATACAATCAGAATAGGATAGGAAACATTTGCATTTCTGACAAAAACATCAGAAACAAAGGCGTGCAGATGACAGATCAGCATTATGAAAAGAATCTAAAGGCACATTTCAGATAGCACAATGATTCTTAAGTTTCTTAAAAGGAACGAGAAGTGCATTTTTAGCAATGTTCTCTGAACACAACTCAAATGCAGAGTCCAAATGTTTCATAGTATTCTCTTCAGTTGATATGGCTTTTCAGCACAACTCCCAATTCAAGCAAACACAAGAGGGAGGGGGTTGGATGGCTGGGTTAGTAAAGGCTCACTGTACCAACAAGAATTATTCATCAGACCCTACTGATCTCTTTTGTGCCCTTTTGCGGGGCAACCGCCTTGGTGAAGCTTTGTCTGGAAGAGAAGAGAAATACGTAAGTTACTAAAATCCTTGGGGGAGGGGAAAGAATTTTATTTTATTTACTCAGAGCTATCGTGCAAGAGGCAAATATGAAATAATATGTGCTTTGTTAGTTATGTACATGCAACTAGTAGCTTATTATCCATGTATTCCTAAGACAATGGGAGACCAGAACATTCAATATTAGTTCAGTCAAGAAAAATGGATGCTGGCCAAGATGTTTTTGCTCAACCACGTACTACCTTTCATAACAATTCTAAGGATGAAGTACTATGTCCCACTTTCCCCTATGACATGTAAACCTAAAAATATTTTAATTAAAAATCTGAAGTTTAATATCTATTGAACTATAGTTTGCACTAAGTAAAAAGAATAATGCCAAGTATTCCAATCCAATCACCTTTAATGGCATGTAATGCCAAATTAATTCTAAAGATGCAGTCATTTTAATCGTTTGCAGCAAATGCACGGGAGTCCCATAGCATCTCAGAGACACAAATATACAAAAGCTACTATATATATGTTAATTTTTAAGATACCACGTGTAATACTAGGAGTTAACAGACAATGGGTGAGCAAGTTCACA
>NW_015177099.1:76106-76278 GCF_001447785.1 Gekko japonicus | reverse complement strand
CCCTCTCACTGTCCCAGGAGCTATACAGGGAATGGGACAGGAGGCAGAGCCAAGTCTTAAATTTAGGGAAGATCTGGCCCAATACTTCGGAAAGGGTGCTGACCCCTCTATGGCCCTCATCTTCTGGCCCACAATCTCCAAACTTCCAAAAACCCCTTATCTGCCTACTATG
>NW_015177099.1:64326-75222 GCF_001447785.1 Gekko japonicus | reverse complement strand
AGACTATGTTATGGTATATGATCACGACTGCAAGAATGGTGTATGCACAGTGTTGGAAACAAGAAAGAACACCAGAAATAGAAGAATGGATACGAAAAATTCTGTTCATAGCAGAGATGGACAAGATTACGAAGAAAATGAATAACAGGGAAGACCTTGACTTTTTTGAAGAATGGAATGACTTTAAACTTTATCTAGAAAAAAACTGGGATGTGAAGCACAATTTACTATGCTTAGAACAATATTGAGATTAATTGAGGTTATCTTAAGATGTACTGGAGGGTCAAAGGGGGAAACATTGCGGGAAGCCACCAGGAGGGAGGGGGGATATGGGAATATAGGTATTGGTTTAAGAATGATAATAGTTTTTTTAATTGTAAGAGGTTATTTCCATGAAAATAAAAAAATCTTTTACCCCCCCCAAAAAGTTTCTCCTGATATTTAGCCGGTAATGACTCCCTTGTAATTTCCACCCATTAGATCTAGTCTTGCAATCCGGAGCAAGAGAGAATAGATCTGCTCCATCTTCTACCTGACAGCCCTTCAGATACTTGAAGACTGCAATACTGTCCCCTCTAAGCCTTCTCTTTCCCAGGCTAAACATACCCAACTCCTTCAGCCTTTTCTCATAAGACTTGGATTCCAACCCTCTCACCATCCTGGTTGCCCTCTTCTGGACATGCTCGAGCTTGTCAACATCCTTCCTAAAATGTGGTGCCCAAAACTGGACACAGGACTCCAGGTGAGGCCTGACCATAGCAGAATAGAACGGGACTCCCACCTCCCGTGGTCTGGACACAATGCTTCTGTGAATGCATCCTAAGGTTGCATTAGCTTTCTTTCCTATTTGGGGCAAGCAGGGGGGAAAAAAAGACTAACCCAATTGGTGGCCGGGTTGGAGCTTTCGTGAGTCACGGCTGACTTCTCCAGATACCTTCAGAATGAGGTGAGCCGTGACTCACGCCAGCTCCTCTTCTGCCGCCAGCGTAGTTCGTCTTGAAGGTGCTCCTGGATTCATAGAATGATAGAGTTGGAAGGGACCTCCAGGGTCATCTAGTCCAACCTCCTGCACAAGGCAGGAAATTCAGATAAACCTCCCCCTCCACACCCCCAGTGACCCCTGTTCCACACCCAGAAAATGACCCAAACCCCCCCCTCCAGGATCCCTGGCCAAACTGGCCTGGAGAAAAATTGCTTCCTGACCCCAGTGTGGCTACCAACATTTCCCTGGGCATGGAAGAAAGGACCACGAGAACTAAGCACTGAGGCCCTCCCTAGAGACAACCCTCCCATCCTCCTGGACTCCGGCTCTTCTCTCCGGCTGCAGAGAGACTGGCACGGCAACCTGTCCTGACCCAGGCAAGGGGTTTTCCTCATCTAGACCCAGGGCACTTCCTGGACACCAGGGAGATGTGGAAAGGGCAGTGGTGGGGGAGAGAGAGATCTGGGAACCCCCCACTTCAGTTGGGACTCTCAGTGGTGAACCTCTGTGTCGGGAATCAAACCTGCTGACTTGGTGGGGGATGTAGAAACAACAGAGAGATGACGGGTAGGTCGCAACCAAAGAAGAAAACAGCCGTGACGTATAATGAAAATATATATATTGATGGAGAGCAGGTGCGTCTTGCCCTGGCCACGGTGCTGGCCCAATCCAACTGTTTAAGTTTCTTCAAGGTTTCCTCAAGCTGAGAGGGCATCAGCTCTTCGTTAGGTGAGGACATCGGCACTCCCAATGTCCTGAGTTTACCAGCAAGAAGGGACAACCAAGGGTTGGATGTCGTGTCCTTTAAGATGGAACGAAGAAAGCCGGCCTGGGGGTGATGACTTGGGTCAGATAACTTAAATCTCAACTTGAATGCCCTCTTCCAAGCACGTGCTTCAAGCGAAGATTGAACCAGTTCCATACGAAGGACAGTCCCAGCAACACACCGTGGCGTTCCAGTAATTCTCCTAAGGAAGGAGTTTAGCTGGGAATCCAATTTCTCATCCACGCCAGCAATCCAGATTTCTACACCGTATAAAATTTGGGAGACCACCTTCGCATTGTACACCTCGATGGCCGGGAGTAGCATTTCATCAACAAGTCGTCAAGATGTACGCATCCACACTCACAGAATTTGCATATACTCCCGTTTAGTTTACACGTCGACAATTGTAATCCGTGAACCTGACACAAAACATTCTTCCCTCATCAATGAAACAAAATCTTTACGTGCTCATAGACTCACGGATTACAATTGAAGAATAGATTCTTTTGAACTATGGTGCTGGAGAAGACTCTTGAGAGTCCCTTAGACTGCAAGGAGGTCAAATCAGTCAATCCTAAAAGAAATCAACCCTGACTGTTCCCTGGAAGGCCAGAGAATGAAACTGAAGTCAAAGACTTTGGCACCGAATGAGAAGGGAGCACTCACTGGAGAAGATCCTGATGCTGGGAAAGATTGAAGGTCAAAGAAGACGGGGACGGCAAAGGATGAGATGGTTAGACAGTGTCATGGAAGCCAGGAAAATGAAATTGAGCCAACTTCAGAGGACGGCTGAAGACAGGAGGGCCTGGCGTGATCTGGTCCATGGGGTCGCGAAGAGTCAGACTTGACTGTGTTACTGAACAACAACAAACTAATGTTCTTCACGCAGCACACTTTGATAAAGCGGTCATGTAAAATGGGAATATATGCCAATTCCGTTAGTGTGGATGCGTACATCTTGACGACTTGGTGGGGGAGGCAGAATGAGTGGGGAGACTCCACCCCCCCCAGCTTCCCCTCCTTCCTTCCCTACCCCGCCCGACTCACCTGGAGGGCCTGCTGCGGGAGGGCCTGAGCTTGGGCAGAGCCCCCCCCCCCCGCCCCTCGTTTTCTTTGCCGCTCTCAAAGCCGAACTGGGGGAAGAAGGAGGAAGCGTCATCAGGTCCCCTGGAGACAAATCCCTTTGGGGCCAAGTCCACCCACCCCACCCCATTCCCTGTGCGTGCAACCCTGGTGGTCTTTGCAGAGCGGCTAGGGATGCCAACCACCAGGCGGCACCTGGAGATCTCCCACCATTACCATTGACCTCCAGGTGACCAGGATCCGTCCCCCTCGAGAACATGGCTGCTCTGCTAAGTTGTGCCCCATGCTGAGTGAAACTCCTAGCGTTCAAGAGACACCCTCCACAGCTGCCTTCCTCACCCCCCCCAGTCAGGCCCTTCCTGTAACTCAAGACTGTCCCCTCTGACTGGGGAGGCATCTCCAGGGACTTTTAACTGGAGCCGCTGCATTGGGCTGAGCCCAGGATCAGGGCCGGCTCTCCCGCTAGGCCAATTAGGCACTCACCTAGAGCCCCCATCCAAGGTCCGCCGCCCCATCCAGGGCCTCCCGCTGGGTTCCCAGTGGGGTGGTCTCCAGGCCCCACCGGGAGGTTGGCACCTACAGCCTCGCCTAGGGCGCAGTCTCGCCTCGTGCCGGCCCTGCCTGGGATCTCCCGTGGGCAAAACTTCCTGACACCACTAGGTGAGACTGTCATGCTGAAAAGCAACTGCTGAGATCCTCTTCGGAAGCCCTGGCCTTGGTGTCCCACCTGTGGAGTTGAGGAAGGTGGGGACCAGAGACATACATGGCCTCCTGCGTGGTGGCTCCTTGTCTTTGGAACACCCTCCCCCAGGAGGCTCACGTGGCCCCTGCCTTCCTTGCCTTCTGGCACTAGCCATTCTGAAGTATTTCTCTCTGCCCAACAAGAGGCTTTTAACTAAGTTTTTTTTGTTCACTCTTAGCAGTTTTCATGGTCTGCTTCTGGCCTCCGGACTTCCTTACATCTTCGTCTTTGTGCTGCTGCATGTAGATGTGAAGCTGTTCTTAGGCCCTGGCTTGTTTTCACTTATTTCATTCGATAACATGTCATGTTTTTACATTTTTATTTTATTGTGTTTCATTGTAAGCTGCCTCATCTGGAGAGGCAGTCATTTCCAAAAGAGACACATAACAACACCCAGGGCTATTTTTGGGCAGGAACGCACAGGAACGGAGTTCAGGCTGGCTTCAAGGTTGGCCACGCCCACTACAGCCAAAACCTCTGCGCGTGCGTGGCTAGAGAGGGAAGGCCTGGAGAGTGACCCCCCTGGTGACTCTGAGGCGGGTGGGCTGGGGGGGCGGGCCTGGAAGGATCGGGGAGGCATTTAAATGCTTCCCTGGGGAGACCGGGCAAGCCAAAGGAAGGCATGGGGGTGTGGTCTAATATGCTAATGAGCTGCACTGTCAGGGGTGTGGCCTAATATGCTAATGCATTTCTGCTGTTGGGTGTGGCCTATGATGCTAACAAGTTCCTGCTGGGCTTTTTCAACAAAAAGAGCCCCTGACAACCCCTGAATTATTTGTCCACTGAAATGTCCTCCACCAAATCCCAAAAAAGGACTTGGAGTGATTCCTACCAACGTTAACTGCTAAAAAGTTTTAAAAGTTAACCTTGTTAATGATGATGATGATGATGATGATGTCCAGCCAAGAATGTTCTGGCACTGTTGGGTGTGTGTGTGTGTGTGTGTCAAGTCTCAGCGGACATTTGGAGGCCCCTCGTGAAGCGAGAGATGTTCAGAGGTAACCACGGCCTGCCTCCGTGTAGCAACTCTGGACTCCCCGGGCGGTCTCCCACCCAAACACTCACCTGGGCCGACCCTGCTTAGCTTCCGAGATCTGACAGGATCGGGCAAACCTCTAAAGGCCAGTGAAACCACCGTGGCCAAAGGTCTCCGGAACGCAGCCCCACTCCTCTGGCATGGAAAGGTGTGGGTCATTGGGGGGGGCAAGGGAGTTACATGGGTGCAGGCGGAGGGGAAATAAGTTGCACCCTAGATAGGACAAAATAGCCAGATCCAACGGTAGGGCTTTACTAGGGAAACAAACAGAGGATCCAGTTAGCAGGAGAGCTGGACGGTCAGGGGTCTGTGTCAGTCCTTCCAAGACAGCTTGTGGCTGTGCTGGACCTGGCGTGGATTGGGGCCACGTAGAGAGGGCAACCGCCAGTTCACCTTCCCACTTTTTCAGAGGGCTGCCAGGTTTTCACTGTGCAGGGAGGAATGGTGAAGTCCCTCTCCCCTCCCTTCCCGTACATCCGGGGAGGCACAGGGCGTGTGGTCTCTCCCGATTGGTTCATCACGGTCACACGTCAGACAAGGGCCAGTCATGGTCACTCTGTGAACGTGCATGCTGTCTCGGTTGTCCATTTCTGGCAGACCAAGCACACACAGGTGGGTGGGATTCCCAGGCAACGACAGGCTCGATCCAGACTGGGACCATGGGAGCCCCCACCCCCACCCCCCCAGTGCCATTTTCCTGACCCAAAGAAGCTCTGCAGAGCTGCTGTTTGCCCCCTGGGGAAATCCGCAGGTACAGAGAAGGGCTGCGCTGAATTTCCCCCCGTGGCACAAACAGTAGCTCCACCAGGGCTTTTTCAGGTCAAGAAAATGGCGCGTGTGTGGCCGGGGAGGCGGCCGAATCCCCATCTCCTCGTGTGCCGGTCGCAATCCGGATTGGGCCCAGGCATGCCTGAGAACTGAGTTCCCAGAAAACAGCTCCACCCAAATACCTTGTGGAGGGGGGGGGCACTAAGCCTCTGAATCCCAGGGCCAGGAGGCCACGTCAGGGTGTTGGTCCTGGTGTTGGTCCTCCAGAGGAACTGGTTGGCCTGACCCAGCAGGGCTCTTCGGCTGTTCTTATGGGGAACCTCCACGTTCAGAGTCAGTCAACCTCTGCATCCCAGGGCCAGGAGGCCACGTCAGGGGAGGGCTTCGACCTCTGTGCCCCGGTGTTGGCCCTCCAGAGGAATTGGTTGGCCTGACCCAGCAGGGCTCTTCGGCTGTTCTTATGGGGAACCTCCACGTTCAGAGTCAGTCAACCTCTGCATCCCAGGGCCAGGAGGCCACGTCAGGGGAGGGCTTCGACCTCTGTGCCCCGGTGTTGGCCCTCCAGAGGAATTGGTTGGCCTGACCCAGCAGGGCTCTTCTGATGTTCTTATGGGGAACCTCCATGTTCAGAGGCAGTCAACCTCGGAATCCCAGAGCCAAGAGGAAACGTCAGGGGAAGGCCTCGGCCTCTGTGCCCTGTTGTTGGCCCTCCAGAGGACCTGGGTGGCCACTGTGTGAGACCGGAGTCTGGACTCGATGGACCCTCAGTAGTCTGATCCAGCAGGGCTCTTCTCCCCCACACTCACGGCATTGGCTTACCTTCTTCTGTCCTCCCTCGTCAAGGTCTGACACGCTTAGCCACTGTAGCACACCCTGGTTCAGTACTGAATTAAGAGAGATGAGGGGTCGTCACTGCTGTGGGTTGTCTCACTGATGATGCCCTATTCGATCCTGGAAGAAAATTAGGAGTTGTTTTGGCTCATAAACCCGGGTTTGTCTGCTTCTTGCCACTCCTCCTGTCTACCCCCAGGATGCCACCTCTAGGGCCGGTGTGACTTGAAAAATGGGAACAGGAGAATTCAGACATCACCTCAGGCTACAATGACGAGAAGCCACAATCAACAAACCAGCTGCAAACCTACTTTGAGATCCTGTTTTGGCGCATACCAATAAACTGCGATTTCTTTGGTCGTCTGCATTCAGATACTAGGGAAACGCTGTGCCTCAGCCCTTGAGCGTCTGCTTTGCATGCAGGAGGTCCCAAGTTCCATCCCCTGAATCTAGTAGGCCAGTGATGGTGAACCATTTAGAGACCGGGTGCCCAGACTGTGACCCAAGACCCACTTATTTATAGCAAAGTGCCAACACGGCAATTTAACCTGAACGCTGAGGTTTTACTTTAGAAAAAACAACTCATACATTGACTTAAGATGATCCAAACAAAGTAAGGAAAGCCATCTCAAATGCTTTCATTTACTTAAAATTATTTGGCAGAGAATTTGATACTCTAATGATGGTCTGGGCCTGACTGGGGCGATGGCACGCGTGCCCACAGAGAGGGCTCTGAGTGCCACCTCTGGCACCCGTGCCATAGGTTCGCCACCACTGTAGTTGTTGTTCAGTCGCACAGTCGAGTCCGACTCTTCGCGACCCCATGGATCATCTCCCGCCAGGCCCTCCTGTCTTCCGCCGTCCTCTGAAGTTGGCTCAATTTCATGTTCGTTGCATCGATGACACTGTCTAACCATCTCATCCTTTGCCGTCCCCGTCTTCTTTGATCTTCAATCTTTCCCAGCATCAGGGTCTTCTCCAGGGAGTGCTCCCTTCTCATTTGGTGGCCAAAGTATTTGAGCTTCAGTTTCATTATCTGGCCTTCCAGGGAACAGTCAGGGTTGATTTCTTTTAGGATTGACTGATTTGATCTTCTTGCAGTCCAAGGGACTCTCAAGAGTCTTCTCCAGCACCATAGTTCAAAAGAATCTATTCTTCGGCGCTCGGCCTTCCTTATAGTCCAACTCTCGCAGCCATACATGACTACTGGGAATACCATTGCTTTGACCATGCGGACTTTTGTTGGCAGGGTGATGTCTCTACTTTTTATCATGCTGTTTAGGTTCGCCATCACTTTCCTCCCAAGGAGCAGGCGTCTTTTAATTTCATGACTACTGTCACAGTCTGCAGTGATCTGGGATCCCAGGAACGTGAAGTCTGTCACTACTTCCACGACTTCCCCTTCTATTTGCCAAGGAGTGATGGGGCAAACTGCTCTTTTTCAAGGACAGCTCTTATAAGAACTACGTCTTGCCCAAGGTCATCCAGCCAGGTGCAAGTGGAGGAGTGGGGAATCAAACCTGTTGCTCCCAGATTAGAAGAAGAGATTGGATTTATACCCCGCCCTTCACTACCCAAGGGAGTCTCAGAGCGGCTTACAAACTCCTTTCCCTTCCCCTCCCCACAACAGACACCCTGTGAGGTAGGTGGGGCTGAGAGAGCTCTTGAGAGAAACTGCTCTTTTTCAAGAACAGCTCTTATCAGAACTACGGCTTGCCCAAGGTCATCCAGCCAGGTGCAAGTGGAGGAGTGGGGAATCAAACCCGGTTCTCCCAGATAAGAGTCCACACACTTAACCGCTACAAAGAGGTAAATTGTACTAAGCGAAGTCTTCATAGAAAGAAGACTTTCATAGAAAGTATTATAATAAAAGAGAGAGAGGAACACCCAGCACAGAGATTTTCAAATCAAAACCAATACATTTGGTAAGTACACGTTACCATGGCTATATCAGGTTCCTCAGAGCATGTGCAGAGTTCCTTGCTGTACCTAGATGTTGGAAGAGGCCTTCTATCTAATGAAAACCCAACCTCCTGTGCATCCCACTGTGGATTTCCACGGAAGGCAATGGAAAATCCCAAATGTCCAGGTTTGGATGCTCAAAGGAATCTGGTCTAAGCCAGCCCGCACTCTTAAGAGTGACAAGCTGATTTTGCCAGCCCCACTCTCTGAGGTCAGAGGCTACTGTTACGAATCAGAAATATCTAAAACGATAGTCCCACCTCCTCGGGCATCTGGAAATGGCCCTTGGACTTCCACAACAAAGAGGAGGTCTGGCCAAAATGAGATGGTCCTTTGGCCAAATCTGACAGGATGGTCCAAAGTGGAATGGAGATGAATGGGGGCATTCTAATGCGAACACCAGGGAAGTGTCAGCAATGTACGTCTGAGACTGCGGTGAGCTGATGACAGATATCTGGGCAATGGGCTTCCCCAGAATGCAACACCACTCCCAGCCTGGAGGAGAAGGGGCCCTTTCCTTGCTCTCTTGCCAGTTCCAGGTCCTCCTGGGTCCTGCCCTTCCACCTCCTGCCCCTTCTACGGAGTCACCTCCATCCCTGAAAAGATGCCTTTAGCCACTTGGCTGTGAAGAGAGGCCGCTCTCTGGGGGGGAAGGAGAGACACAGGCAGTAACATGTCAGAAGGAAAAAGGAGAATGGAGATACACCACCGAACACCACAAGCCTTCATAGGCTCAGGGGACACGTGAGAACTGCCCTGGCGGAACAGGACAAAAGTGCTTCTTTAATACCATTTACATACCAAGGTATTTTAGAGATGCAAAGTTATGTCTCTCAGCCTTTTTAGAGATGCCTCCGATTCCTTAGGCTCTGTCTGTCCTGGGGGCCTGTTCTTAAGGTAAACCAGAGCCCCAAAAGGACAAGAGGAGGAGGAGGAGATTGGATTTATACCCCGCCCTTCACTCGGAGTCTCAGAGCGGCTTACAAACTCCTTTCCCTTCCCCTCCCCACAACAGACACCCCGGGGGGTAGGTGGGGCTGAGAGAGCTCTTGACAGAAACTGCTCTTTTTCAAGGACAGCTCTTATCAGAACTACGGCTTGCCCAAGGTCATCCAGCCAGGTGCAAGGGGAGGAGTGGGGAATCAAACCCGGTTCTCCCAGATTAGAGCCCACACACTTAACCACTACACCAAACTGGTGAAGCCTTTACCATTGCATTCTTGTTATTATGATTATTAAAATTTATATCCAGCCCTTCCCAAACAGGCTCAGGGCAGGTAACATCCAGGTGCACAAACAACAACCAATTTAATATAATTTAAGTCTAAAAGCAGCACTCTTGTATAAGCCTGCAGTGTCAGGCAAGAACTCTGTCCAAGCCCCCAGGTGAGGGGGCCGAACTCACCCTGACCGAAGGGCCGTTTTCCAGAGTCCGGCCTGCTTTGGGAACAAGCCTAAGCCCAGCCCTTGAACAACTCTGGACGGCTACTCAGTGTGTCAGGAGACGTGGCCACCCAAAGCCGCACCGGTGCCCTGCTGGCGTAGGGTGAATGTAAATCTGATGCTGGCTTGGAACGGGATTGTGCCAGGAGTGTGGTTTGCGTGTGAAACGGGGGCCGATATGTTGCCAAGAGAGAAACGGTTCTTTCCCCCCCAAAAAAGGGATTTTAAAATCAATCAACACCCCAGTGGTAGAAGGAAAACAGCTGTACTCTTAACATAAATTAACAACATAAACAGGGAATAATCAGGAATTGTACCCACGTCCCTCTTAGCTGTGGGAACCCCTCGCCCCAAAAATAGCCGTGGGCCCTCCTGGGTGTCAACCGAAGTGCTCAGTTCCAGTCTGCATCCTGGTCGGAGCTAAAGGTCCAAAGAAAAAGAGTAAAAACCCCTCCCCCACAAATTACAGCTACTGTGTGAGCATGTGTGTGTGAAAGAGAGGAGGGGGGGAATCTTGTGCCTCGCCTTGAGCTGGAGAGGAGGAGACTGGATTGATACCCCAGCCCTTCACTACCCAAAGGAGTCTCAGAGTGGCTGACAATCTCCTTTCCCTTCCCCACAACAGACACCCTGGGAGGTAGGTGGGGCTGAGAGAGCTCTTTTGAGGACTGCTCCTGAGAGAACAGCTCTGAAAGAAATTGTGACTGCCCCACGGTCACACCAGCAGCTGCGTATGGAGGAGTGGAGAATCAAAGCCGCTGCTGTGCTTGGGGGTCACTGGCGTGGTTTCCACCACCTTCCCTGGCATCGCTGGGGTCTCTGCACCTCGGCCACAGAATTTACCGAGTTTCCCACCCCTCTGCTGGGCCGGACTGGGACACCGGCTGGTAGCCCCGGCCCCACACAGGGCCCACATCAGGGTCTCAGGATGGGGCTACGGCCGAGTCCAGCGGAGGCAGGAGTTCCCTTCCCAAGTGCCCCCCCCCCCCCTTTACTCATCCAACCGGGAAAAAAGGGCCTGCTTCTTGTTCCTTGTTTTGCACTTCAAAAATGCCCAGCAACGGGTCAGATGGATACATTCAATTTTTCTTGCACTGAAAGACACTGATGGTCAAACACCCACCCCCCACCCCCCAAAAGAGAGAAATTCTGCTTACAAAGTGGGACAAAAGCCCCCAACCGGGCATTGCCCGGAATCATCCCCCCTTCCCAATGTCCAGCAATGTGCCCGGAGTTGGCAACCCTGGCTGAGACGGATCCCCGCCTCCCGGCCTCCCCCCCCC
>NW_015177099.1:53707-64141 GCF_001447785.1 Gekko japonicus | reverse complement strand
CCCCTCCTCTCCCCCGGAAAGGCGCCTCTCCGCCTTCCCGCCCCCCCTCCTCCTTGCGCGGCCTCTCTGGCAAAAGCCTCCGCGGGCTTAACCCTTCCAGCGCTGCAGAGAAAAGAAAAACGCCTCCTGCCTCCTCCTGGAGGAGAGTTCCCGAGGGGGTCTGAAGCAGCGGAACGAATTCAGAGACCAGCGGCGACTTTCAGACCAGAGAAGGGTTTATGCGAGGTCTGCGCTTTCGTGTGCCCGGATGCCAAGAAGTGTGCCTGGCACACCAAAGCTCCCACCTCGAGTAAACTGGCATTGGTCTTAAAGGTGCCGCTGGACTCTAAATTTGTTCTCCAGGAGGAGTTTCAGCCGGTTTCAGCTTCAAGAGGGAACTAGATAAGCATATGGAGCAGAGGTCCATCAGTGGCTATGAGCCACAAGGTATAGATAGGAACTCTCAGTCTGGGACAAGGGATGCTCTGTGTATTCTTGGTGCTTGGTACAGGGGGGGGACAGTGGGAGGGCATCTGGTGTCCTGACCCCACTGCTGGACCTCCCGATGGCGGGACATACTAAAACTAAGGACAGCGATTGCCCATAGGGAATACATGAGTGCCAATAGAGAATGCATGATTGCCCATAGGGAATAATGGAGAGGACGCTTGCCCAGAGGGGATATAGGGAATACATGAGTGCCAATAGAGAATGCATGATTGCCCATAGGGAATAATGGAGAGGACGCTTGCCCAGAGGCGATAATCGGAGTAAGTAATTGCCAATAGAGAATCCATGATTGCCCATAGTGAATAATGGAGAGGACGCTTGCCCAGAGGCGATAATCGGAGTAAGTAATTGCCAATAGAGAATCCATGATTGCCCATAGGGAATAATGGAGAGGTCGCTTGCCCATAGGGGATAATGGGAGTAAGTAATTGCCAATAGAGAATCCATGATTGCCCATAGGGAATAATGGAGAGGTCGCTTGCCCATAGGGGATAATGGGAGTACATAATTGCCAATAGAGAATCCATGATTGCCCATAGGGAATAATGGAGAGGTCGCTTGCCCATAGGGGATAATGGGAGTAAGTAATTGCCAAAAGAGAATCCATGATTGCCCACAGGGAATAATGGAGAGGATGCTTGCCCATAGGGGATAATGGAGTATATAATTGCCAATAGAGAATCCATTACACCAATAGAGAATCCATAATTGCCTATAGGGAATAATGGAGAGGATGCTTGCCCACTGGGGATAATGGAGTATATAATTGCCAATAGAGAATCCATTACACCAATAGAGAATCCATAATTGCCTATAGGGAATAATGGAGAGGATGCTTGCCCACTGGGGATAATGGAGTACATAACTGCCAACAGAGAATCCATGATTGCCCATAGGGAGTAATGGAGAGTAGGCTTGCCCAGAGGGGACAGTGCAGTACATAACTGCCAACAGAGAATCCATGATTGCCCATAGGGACAGACCCCGGATTCCGGGAAAGGAGGCTGGGTTTGAACCAGTGTTCCCTCTAAGCTGAGTTAGAGTGAGCTAGCTCACAGTTTTTTAGCCTCTGGCTCACACATTTTTGTCTGAACTCAGGAAGGATGGCTCTAGAGCAAACTAATATACTCAGCAGCCAAATTGCTTGCTCACAACTGTAATGCCAGTAGCTCACAAAGTAGAATTTCTGTTCACAAGGCTCCACAGCTTACAGGGAGCATTGGTTTGAACCCCCCCCCCCTCTTCAAGGGCTTGCTCCATCCCCGGCCATAGACTCCCCACCTGCTGCTCCAGAGACAGGAGAAAGAGGGAAATCCCTGCCTGGGTTCCGGAGTATGCAGTCTAAGCACTAACCAGGGCTCATTCCTGTTCAGCTTCCAAGATCAGATGAGATCAGGCTAGGCGGGGCCGGGCCATCCAACTTGGGGCAGGAACAACCCTAACAAGGGGTGATTTGTGGCCATACCTGTGGGCTGATGGTCAGCCCGTCTCCCCTGCCCTCTGCGTATTCTGGCTACTGAAGATGGAAACAGCACAGGCCACACATAAGAGTGGGAATAAATAGCCTAAGCTGTGACAGGGAACAGCCCTCACAGACCAGAGAGTTGTCTTTTTCTAGGGGGCACAGAACGCAATGTTCCCTCTAAGCTGAGTTAGTGTGAGCTAGCTCACAGTTTCTTGGCCTCCAGCTCACACATTTTTGTCATAGCTCAGGAAGGATGACTCCAAGGCAAACTGACTTATGCAGCAGCCAAATTGCCTGCTCACAACTTTAATGCCAGCAGCTCACAAAGCAGAATGTTTTGGCTCACAAGACTCCACAACTTAGAGGGAACATTGGTACAGAGTGATCTGAGTAATCAAGTTCTGGCCCACAAAAGCTTCTCACCCCAAGAAGTGTGTCAAATTGTAAGACCCCTCAGGCCTCTTGCGGTGGGGGCTGTGCTCTAAATGGCCAATCAGACTCAGTTCTCCATTTGTTGTTAGAAGCCGTTCCCTCAGAGGAGGCCTGGGCCGCCTTTCCTTTGAGGAAAGAGGCTCTCCCCCATGAGGCTGTGTGACCAGCCAGCCATCCTTCTTCCCTGGCAGGAGGCCTGAGAGGGCAGAAGGATCACAAAGGCCACTGGGAGTGGCAGCTGAATGCTCTTTTTCAGCCATTTGTGACACACACACACACCCCACACTGATAATCATTTTAGAAAGCAGTGGAGATTCTGCAGTTCATTACAGGCCCCTGTCAGCTATGCTGCCATAAGGATTGGGGGTGGGCTGCTTGTTCGCTCTGTGTACACAGTACCGCTGCATTCCTTCTTAGCTTCTGTAATGCTTCTGTAACGCTTGCCTTGCAGGTGGTGTGTAGTGTCTGGGATTCAGGGAACCGTGGGAGCGCCTTTGGTTCCCAGCTTCGGCTCTAACGGCCTGGGGCTCCTTATCCCACGCACGGGAATGTGGCTAATTGGCCTGGGGAAGGGAGGTGTGTGCATACGAATACCCTATATCCCATTATGCTTGTAGGGGCGACGCCATTCCTAACAGTGACTTTGTTAATGCATCTATAGCTCTGCAATAAAGTATAACCTTTCTGATAAGCGTGTACTCAGTTGTTGGCTGTGGAACCTGACAGCCCCTCATCTTTCCCCTCAAGGTTTGTGCAATCCCCCTGGGGCCTGAGGTACAGATTGAGTCTTTCCTGAAGATGAAGGGATGCCCTGGGCTCACAGGGGTGGGTCGTTGTGGGACAGTGAACTCAGGTGTTATTCTTCTTCTTTCAGAATACAAGATGATCTTGATAGGCTGGACAACTGGGCTAAAACAAATAAAATGAATTTCATTGGGGATAAGTGTAAAGTTCTGGATTCAGGTAGGAAAAATCACATGCATCATTATAGGATGGAGGAGACTTGTCTTGGCAGTAGTATGTGTGAAAAGGATCCAGGGGTCTTAGTCGACCACACACTGAACATGAGTCAGCAGTGTGATGCGGTAGCTAAAAAGGCAAATGTGATTTTGGGCTGTATTAACAGAAGCATAGTGTCCAGATCATGTGAAGCAGCCCCGTAGCTAACAACTTTTTGCTTGGGGGGGGGAATCACTGTTTTGCTCAGGGGGGCCCCCATTATATGTCTGTGCGGTACTGCCATGCCATGCTCATACTTCTAAATGATAACTAAAAAATAAATACAAGTGGATTGTTGCATATCCGGCAGGGCTCTTTTTGTAGCAGGAACTCCTTTGCACATGCTTCATAATTGATTTTAAAATAATGATGATATAATCCCCCATTTAAAACCCTTTGTATTTATGTGGTTCTCCTTGTAGAAGTGTACTTACATTACTGGGAACCCAAGGCGACTAGGGCCCTGGCTTTCTGGCTCTTCCTGGGCTTCTTACAAAGTTCCTAGGCTAAGAGCCACAGGCCAAAAACCCTTTGGGTCTCGCCCTTCGGCTCGTGCCTCAGGCGAGGTGCTGTCTTAAAAAGAAGCCTCCCCCAGCAGAGGGCGTGGCCAGCAGCTATTCAAATTCACCCAGGCACTCAATTACAGTCAAACAATGCCCCTTTCCTCATCCTATCTCAAACAGCCAGGACTCTGCAACAACTCAAAACTCACCCACACACTCCCAAGCACAGTCCCCTCTCAGCTAAATCACCTCAGCTGAAAGCAAATTAAAAAACACTCACCCCTCTAGAAGCTCTATCTCCTGCTCCTTCTCAGAGCTCAGCTGGGTCAGCTCTTTTCTGAAAGACTTCTGAAATACAAGCAATCATCAACAGATTTTGTTCATTAGGCCTCCTCTACAATTCCATAGGTGTACCAGAGGTTTTACAGAATTCTAGCCGAGGACTGAGGCTCAAACCAGCCCCAATTCTTCGATGGAGGCAAGAGGAGGGAGGGGAGTTCTCCAGAGCAGTACATCAGCTTACACAAACGTCGCTAAAACAGCAGGTTTCCCCCCTGTCTTTCTGTCAGCCAAAGGGAACTACTGCCCCCCCATCTCCCCTTTCTCTAAGCCTCCATGGTTCAGAGCCTTATTTACTGGACAAGGCTTCTTCCTCACCAGCTTAGCGCTGCACACACATCTCCCTTGCAAACAAGCTGCTAGTTAAGACTTGCAAAGGCATCTCACTCAAACCTCAATGGTTAGACTGGGGGCTGGGACTGACTCTGCTCTCTTTACTGCTGCAGAACTGTTACTGGAGAAGCCATCCTTCCATCATCCTGAACAATGTTCCCTCTAAGCCATGGAGTCTTCTTGTGAGCAAAAATCCTACTTTGTGAGCTGCTGGCATCAAAGTTGTGAGTGAGCGATTTGGCTGCTGCATAAACTAGTTTGCTCTGGAGCCCTCCTTCCTGAGCTAAGGCAGAAATGTGTGAGCTGCAGGCTAAAAAACCTGTGAGCTAGCTCACACTAACTCAGCTTAGAGGGAACACTGATCCTTTTTTTAAAAAAACTGCCCCCAAAATCATAACATATACATACATACTAACCTACAAACAGATACATGGAGGTTATTTTCAATTTTACCAATATTTATACTGTCTCTTGCAAGCTTGCCTACATATGTTTATCATACCAGTTATAGAACCGTGTCCAAGTATTCTGGAATGTCGAATCTGTTGCGCCTTTTATCAATAACGTCAATTTATCCAACCCCGCAGCCTCCAAGATTTTGTTTACAAGTTCTAGTTTTGTTGGTATCTCCGGTAATTTCCAATATTTTGCATAGAGAATTCTTGCAGCCGTAGTTAAAAAAACAATCAAATAGTGATCATCTTTGTTAGAATTATCAGGTAGAATATTAAACAACAAAGCCTTTGGTGTAAATGGTACTACAGTCTCTAGTACCTTTTGCAAGATTTCGTGTACCATTACCCAATATTTCTTAGATCTTTCACAATGCCACCACATGTGGTAAAATGAGCCAAACTTATTTTCACATTGCCAACACTTATTAGAACATTTTGGGTCAATTTTAGCTAACCTTTCAGGTGTTACATACCATCTATAAAACATTTTATATACATTTTCTTTATACAGAATAGCTATCGTAATCCTAATATTTTTCTTCCATATTTGATCCCACTGCTCCAATTTAACATCATGACCAATATTCTGCCCCCATTGAATCATATTCCCTTTTACTATTTTATCCACCATTAAATCATCAAGTAACAACACATAAAGTCTTCGTAAAAGCTTCTGATCCATAGATGTCATAATCTTTTCAGTCTCTATAAGGTTTTTATAAAACCCGAATCTCTTGTCTTTAGTAAATCTGGATTCTATTTGCACTCTTTGCCACCATGGTAGGTCTTCTAATGGTTTCAAACGATCTTCGGAGCCAAAAATATCCAAATACCTTCCTGGTAATTCTTCCTGGTATGCATTTGGGAGTGTAATGGCTTCTAGTGGAACAGTCAATTTTGAGATTTTTATATAAAAGCGCTTATGTATGTTTTCCCATACTTTCATTAAAGATGCCCTTATCCAGTGCTGCTTGAAATATTTATGGACACTTGCTTTTCCATACCATAAGAATGCATGCCACCCTAATTGAAGGTCGTGGCCTTCCAGTTTAGTGTTCTCTTATCTTCCAATGTGACACAATCTTTAATCCACGTCAATGCAGCTGCTTTATAATAAAGGTTCCAATTAGGTAGGCCAAGCCCCCCCTTCTTTAGTATCTTGAAGAGCTTTCAGTCTTATTCTGGGTCTCTTGTCTTGCCAAATAAATTTTGATAACGCTTGCTCCAGTTCCTTGAAGATTTTTTTGGTTTTGAAGAATGGGAATTGTTTGGAATAAAAATAGCCATTTTGGAAGTATATTCATTTTAACTGTTGCGATGCGGCCCATCAAAGATATCTGTAAGTCTTTCCATTTCTCTAGATCCTGTTTTGTTTTTCTCAACAATTCTTTATAATTATTCTCTTGTAATGAGCTGCATTTGTTTGTCATTACAATTCCTAGGTATTTTATTTTCTTCTGTAGTTGGAAACCTGATGTTTCTTGTAGTTGAGTTGTCCTCTCCTCTTCCATATTTTTGGTCACTATCTTAGTTTTATTGATATTAATTCTCAAACCAGCTACAAGTCCATAGTCTCCAAGTTCTTGTTTCAAAGTAAGAATTGATTCCAGTGGGTTATCCAATATAAATACTAGGTCATCTGCAAATGTTCCCTTTTAGAAGAAGAAAGAAGAACGAAAAGGGAACACTGATCCTGAAGCCCCTGCCCTTTCCTCTTCCCACGTCTTATTCCAACCCGATCCGTCTCCAGCCTACCCTCTTTCCCCACTTCCAGGTCTGGTAGCTACTCTTTTGCTTGCCCCCTTGGTCTCCCCGACACACACTGAGCTGGCCCCAGGATCCGCGTGTGACAGGGAGATCTCTCTCACACCACTCGCAGACCCGGCAGGGAGGCTTCTCCTGCCCAGTGGTTTAAACAACATCCAGGAGAAGCTGGCCCCAGGATCGGACTGCGTTGGGGAGGTCTCTTGCCACCGCACACAGACTTCTCCTGGTACAGGAAATGGGTGGCTACACAGAAAGAAGACAGCGTGGGCCTGTGTGGGTTCTTTGATGCAGTCAAAGATTGCCACTGCTACTGAATTTCTTTCCACACTCTGAACATTCAAAAGGTTTCTCCCGTGTGGGTTCTTGGGTGCATTTGAAGACTGCCACTGCTACTGAATTTCTTTCCACACTCTGAGTATTCAAAAGAAGGAGGCAAAAATGAGACCAAGCAAGCTGTTAAGCTGAACTCAGGGGCAGCTCGGACAAGCAGAGGAGGGGGCGGAGAGGAGAACGCCACGGGCTGGATTAAAGCCCTGGGTAGGCCGGTTCTGGCCCACGGGGCGTAGGTTTGATACTGGCAACACCGTCCTCAATAATTTATCTACGGTAAGTAACTTTGTGAAGCCTTTTGTACAGTGCTACCCTCTTGCCTGGGTAGAAAAGCTCTCTTGAATCATTAGGTTTGCATTGTTTGTGGATGTCAAACTCAGTATTTCGTTGGCCATGTTAGTTTCTAGTCTGTGTGACGCTCTGCTCTTCTGAGAAGGGGGGAGTGATTGAGGTGGGATTTGTGCAAATGCTTCTGTAGACACCAGTAACAAATTTTCGCAAGCAACCTCCCAACCAGGGAAGATAAAATGTCCTTGAAGCGAAGATAAAATGTCCTTGAAGCTACTGCTGCTGCTAGGAGTGCTGCGATAGTAAACTTTGTAGAAAGCAGGTGGTAGGGGGGAACGAAGAAGAAGAGGAGGAGTATTCAAAAGAAGGAGGCAAAAATGAGACCAAGCAAGCTGTTAAGCTGAACTCAGGGGCAGCTCGGACAAGCAGAGGAGGGGGCGGAGAGGAGAAAGCCACGGGCTGGATTAAAGCCCTGGGTAGGCCGGTTCTGGCCCACGGGGCGTAGGTTTGACACCTTTCCCTAACACTTTATGTAAGCAACTTTATGAGTCTCTGAGTACAGTGCAACTCTCTTGCCTGGGTAGAAAAGCTCTCTTGAATCATTAGGTTTGCATTGTTTGTGGATGTCAAACTCAGTATTTCGTTGGCCATGTTAGTTTCTAGTCTGTGTGACGCTCTGCTCTTCTGAGAAGGGGGGAGTGATTGAGGTGGGATTTGTGCAAATGCTTCTGTAGACACCAGTAACAAATTTTCGCAAGCAACCTCCCAACCAGGGAAGATAAAATGTCCTTGAAGCGAAGATAAAATGTCCTTGAAGCTACTGCTGCTGCTAGGAGTGCTGCGATAGTAAACTTTGTAGAAAGCAGGTGGTAGGGGGGAAAGAAGAAGAAGAGGAGGAGGAGATTGGATTTATACCCCTGCCACCAGTCTGAGCAGACAAGTCTGACGGTCAGAGACCAACAGTTAGATCCAGTATAAGTCAGTATAGGGAAGGTATCTTTCAGTGCTGAGAGCCTGCAGAAGACCAAGGGTTCCCTGGAAGCATCCCAGTAACTGGTGGCCATCGAGAACACCTAAAGAAAGAATCTTGAGAATGTGTCTTTCTAGCACAGTACTAGATAAATAACAAAATAACTGGGTAGCAGAAACCCCGAAAAATGCAGCTCCCTTGAGATCTATCTCATGGCTAAGTGATTTAGAAGAAGAAGAGAGGAGATTGGATTTATACCCCGCCCTTCACTACCCAAAGGTGTCTCAGAGCGGCTTGCAAACTCCTTTCCCTTCCCCTCCCCACAACAGACACCCTGTGAGGTAGGTGGGGCTGAGAGAGCTCTTGACAGAAACTGCCCTTTTTCAAGAACAGCTCTTGTCAGAACTATGGCTTGCCCGAGGTCATCCAGCCGTTTGCAAGTGGAGGAGTGGGGAATCAAACCCGGTTCTCCCAGATTAGACTCCGCGCACTTAACCACTACACCGAACTGGCTCTTTGTCTTGGCAGGAGGGGTATGATTGGCCCTAGGAATGGGGGGTTCTGTTTGAATGGTGAGCGCCAAAACTCGCCAGTTCTGACACAAGTTGACTAATACCTGTATCAACTGCATATCTCAATAAAGAAATCTTACTTCTGGAGAGTGTTGTTCGTGAGTGAGTAAATATGGGGTCTGACACTGGAAAGCCAGGAGCCTTCCTGACTTCCTCGGAGAGGCCACTCCAGAAGGTGGGGGGCCATAACAGACCCAACAGGTGTATGAGCAGTTGTCGATTTTGACCATTGGAAAGTTGCCCAGGCCACGAAGGGTTTTCTGTGTAACAGCCAACATTGTAAATTGAGCCCAGTCACTGTTGGGCAGCCAGTGGTGTGGCTCTTGAGTGGGAAGAATATGCATGAACCATCTACCCTCCGATAAAAAACTGTGTTATGACAATCTCCACCAGCTGGAGTTTTTGAACTGATTTTGAGGAAAGACCAATGTACCATGAACAAAGCTTGAGTCCACTGGCACCCAGAAGTCCAACAAAGTTTTATTCTGGCTATAAGCGTGCACATGGGAGCTTATACCCAGAATAAAACTTTGTTCGTCTTAAAGGTACCACTGGACCCAAACCTTGTTCTGTTTTGCTGCAGACCCACACGGAAAGGAGAGGAGGAAGCATGACAAGAGGCAGTGCTATGGGGTCTTTCAGGAATGGGAAATATGAAAGAGTGGGGAAGAGAGAAATGAGGTGTATCCCACAATTCCTTTTGGGATCCCACTAGAAAATAAATAAATATAGGAGTCCTAAGATTTCTGCACGTATTTCACACAACCCTTCGAAGAAGCCCCCACCCCCACCCCAAAGACTTAATCCCTCCAACTATCTTGAATGTACTTCAGCAGGCAGAGCCCATCCTTGCTTTCTTCTTTGTGGGATCTACTTGAGGGCTTCAAACATGGCTAAAGTTCCTTCTATATTTTGAGCTTTCATAACATTCCTTCCAATTTAGGGTAAGATTTCTCTGTTGATTAAAGCTTTTTGCAATAGTTTATATTGTTTCAATGTTTTATGTGGTCTGTGGTTGTCCTTTAGCAGTGAAATAAGAGAAGTGCTCTTTTCACGGGCTAAGCGGTTACCTGGTTTCTCCTTCGGTGGGCTCTTAGATGTTTATGAAAAGTGCTACTCGAACTCAATCTCTTTGCACACTGTGAGCATTCAAAAGGTTTCTCCCCTGTGTGGGTTTCTTTGATGCCGCTGACGACTGTAACTGCAACTGAAACTCTTTCCACACTCTAAGCATTCAAAAGGATTCTCCCCTGTGTGCATTCTTTGATGCTTTTGAAGCTGGCTACTGTGACTGAATCTCTTTCCACACTCTGAGCATGCAAAAGGTTTCTCCCCTGTGTGTGTGCTCTGATGCTGTTGTAGAGAGCTAATGTGACTGAATCTCTTTCCACACTCTGACCATTCAAAAGTTTTCTCCTGTGTGGGTTCTTTGATGACACTGAAGATTACTACTCTGACTGAATCTCTTTCCACACTCTGAGCATTCAAAAGG
>NW_015177099.1:33468-53439 GCF_001447785.1 Gekko japonicus | reverse complement strand
TATTGAAGACCGCCATTGTGACTGAATCTCTTTCCACACTCTAAGCATTTAAAAGGTTTCTCCCCTGTGTGAGTTCTCTGATGTGTTTGAAGATTGCAACTCTGACTGAATTTCTTTCCGCACTCTGAGCATTCAAAAGGTTTCTCCCCTCTGTGGGTTCTCTGATGATATTGAAGACTGCTGCTCACACTGAATATCATTCCACACTCTGAGCATTCAAAAGGTTTCTCCCCTCTGTGGGTTCTCTGATGATATTGAAGACTGCTGCTCACACTGAATATCATTCCACACTCTGAGCATTCAAAAGGTTTCTCCCCTCTGTGGGTTCTCTGATGATATTGAAGACTGCTGCTCACACTGAATATCATTCCACACTCTGAGCATTCAAAAGGTTTCTCCCCTCTGTGGGTTCTCTGATGATATTGAAGACTGCTGCTCACACTGAATATCATTCCACACTCTGAGCATTCAAAAGGTTTCTCCCCTCTGTGGGTTCTCTGATGATATTGAAGACTGCTGCTCACACTGAATATCATTCCACACTCTGAGCATTCAAAAGGTTTCTCCCCTCTGTGGGTTCTCTGATGATATTGAAGACTGCTGCTCACACTGAATATCATTCCACACTCTGAGCATTCAAAAGGTTTCTCCCCTCTGTGGGTTCTCTGATGATATTGAAGACTGCTGCTCACACTGAATATCATTCCACACTCTGAGCATTCAAAAGGTTTCTCCCCTCTGTGGGTTCTCTGATGATATTGAAGACTGCTGCTCACACTGAATATCATTCCACACTCTGAGCATTCAAAAGGTTTCTCCCCTCTGTGGGTTCTCTGATGATATTGAAGACTGCTGCTCACACTGAATATCATTCCACACTCTGAGCATTCAAAAGGTTTCTCCCCTCTGTGGGTTCTCTGATGATATTGAAGACTGCTGCTCACACTGAATATCATTCCACACTCTGAGCATTCAAAAGGTTTCTCCCCTCTGTGGGTTCTCTGATGATATTGAAGACTGCTGCTCACACTGAATATCATTCCACACTCTGAGCATTCAAAAGGTTTCTCCCCTCTGTGGGTTCTCTGATGATATTGAAGACTGCTGCTCACACTGAATATCATTCCACACTCTGAGCATTCAAAAGGTTTCTCCCCTCTGTGGGTTCTCTGATGATATTGAAGACTGCTGCTCACACTGAATATCATTCCACACTCTGAGCATTCAAAAGGTTTCTCCCCTGTGTGGGTTCTTTGATGCCGTTGAAGATTGTCACTTGGACTGAATTTCTTCCCACACTCTGAGTTTTCAGAAGGTTTCTCTTCTCTTTGTATTTTTAGGTTCAGAAGAAATTGTGACCTATATTTGATGTACTTTCCGCACTGAACAATTTTACTTGTCCTCATTATTTTGTGCTTTAGAAACTGTACATTACGCTGTCTTCCATCTCTCTTCTCAACGAAACGGCCGCCTTTGTTTCTCACAGGTCTGCCTCGATTCCTGACGTTTCCTTTTAAATCTTCATCATTAACTTTATCTGGCAATTGCGGATGAAGTTCCTCACTCTTCTCATTCCTCTGATCGTTCTCTGCTGGAATAAAGGGAGAGTATTTGTTTATTAGTTTGGTTTGTTTACTGCCCTCCTGGCGAGCAAGCTCAGGCCGGTTCAAAGTCATGTAAAACACATAAAATCTATTAAATAGTATAAGATACAGTTCTAAAGCCATGTGGCGCCATCATACAATTCTGGACCCCAATTTACATCAGCTATGGGGGAAGAGGGGTGAAAGCAGAGCATGAATCAAATGGTCCTTAAGAATGATTAAAGTGTTAAGAAACAGTTGCCGTCCTCAACCGTCTGTTTCACAGAATATTTTTGCCCTGCAGGGCCTTCTAATTTTTAGCAAATCCCACAGTGCCCAGATTTAACCAGCAGAGAGTTCCATCAAGTTGGTGCAGAAATTGAGGGAGAGAGAGGGAGAGAGAGGGAGAGAGGGGGAGAGAGAGGGAGGGAGAGAAGGAGGGGGAGAGAGAGAGGGAGAGAGGGAGAGAGAGGGAGGGATGGAGAGAGGGCGGGAGGGAGAGAGAGGGAGGGAGAGAGGGAGATGTTCTAAACCAAAACTCAATTTATTCCTTTACACACTCTTTGTCAAAGAGAGCCTCCCTCCGAATCCTGCCCAACCCGGGCTGGAGATCATCTTCGCCAAGAGGGTGACCAGCTACAATTACAAAGGGGGGTTAAAGGTACCGTTTCGAATTTTTCTTATTCAAGCATGGCTGTAATGGGACCCAGTCTCAAAAACTGGCATATGGTAAGCCAGAATGGTCAGTCAAGGAGGATTAAGGGTGCTTGAATAAAAATAATTCGAAACGCGGCTTCAGGCATCCGGATTACGCGTCGGCTTTTGATGGCTCAGACAATTTGATGATTGGCACTCCAATTTGGACTTTGATATTGCTTCTATGCTGGAGAAGACTGTGACTGTTTCTATTATGATTTATTATTGCACTTTGGCCAATTGATTTATATCATACTTGTTGTTATGCTTGTTTGATTTACATTATAATTGCTGTTATGCTTATTTGATCATTATATACTTGCTTAATTGCTTGTGAGTTATTTTTTGCCAAGTGGTGTTCTTTTTTTTGGTTCTTGCATTGTACACTGGCTCCCCCCCCTTTTTTTGGCATTTCAATAGTCAACATAGAATATTTCAACACCACCCCAATACCTCAATAGTGCACTTATAAGTTTCTAAAGGATATCCTTGGTTGTGCTGTCAAGACCAATCACAGCAGGGTGGTTGATCAGAACAACCTCAAAGAAAACTAATTCAAAAATTAAGTACTCTTTTTTACTCACTGAAGCTAATGTAACTGTCAGTCAAGTCTGTGATGAGCATCTGATGTGCACAACAAAGTCATAGAATCACAGAATCATAGAGGTGGATATTGGATGCAGTAAATAAGAAGCCTGGAGACCGACTGGTGGTAAAGGCAGAAAGTTTATAGTGCAGTAATGGTAACTATATACAGAGAATATACAAACTGTTGCACAGCATAACATACCTCGGATGGAGAGAGCTATGTCTCCCAATGTGGCTTATCAAGCCTATACATTATATACATCACACAGCCAATGAACATCAGGGCCAACTAATTACCCACTCCTAACTACCACAAGGAGCAGCACCTGCTTGTTTAACACCTGGCTGCAACAGTGTTAGCCACTTAGCATGACAGCTAAGACTTAGGTACTTTAGATCACTCTGATCTACACATGCATGCAGTGACAGCTTGCTACCTCACTACATCTAGACATATAATCCAATAGTGGAAGGGGCCTCCAGTGTCATCTAGTCCAACCCCTTGCACAATGCAGGAAATTCACAAATACCTCCCCCTCCACACCCGCAGTGACCAGATGACAAAAAACCTCCAGGATTGCTTCCTGAACCCAAAGTAGCGATCAGCATTTCCCTGGGTGTGTAAAAAAGGGCCACAGGAAATAAGTACTGAAGCAATGCTTCCTGCCCTCCCTCTCATTATCTGCCTAAGTTCACAGAATCAGCATTGCTGTCAGATGGCCATCTAGCCTCTGACTGAGAACCTCCAAAGAAGGAGAGCTTACCACTTCCCGAGGAAGCCTGTTCCACTGAGGAACCATTCTAACTGTCGGGTGTCAGCGAGCTGCCATGGAGTTCTGTGTAGCTTTGCTATCCTCCTTGTACCACCACCACCCCTCGGCTCCCTCATTGTGCCCCTTGATGCTGTAGCTGTGCTCGTTAGGAAAATTCCTTTCCGTGTATGTTAGACTTGCTTTGAAACTTAGATACTGCTCAAGGTCATGTGCTGGAGGGTGGAAGGTGTTGTGAAGCTACTTTGATTAGGCTTGGGAATAGAACGATTGTTTATGTTAGGGGCCATTTTCTTTCCAGGGGTTTAGGCGCCTAGTTTACCTGCCTTCCCGCCAGCGGGAAAGTGACCCATTGGCCAAAGCCGAGTTTGATTTCCTTTATGATGTTGTACCCCAATAGTAGTCTCCATTCTTAACAATTTCTGTGTTCTGATTTTACCATCGCTTTAATAAATGCTACTTTGCTTCAAACGTGGATTTATTTGAATGCCTGGAGGATCTGACATCGGGAAGTTCTTCCTAATGTTTAGCTGAAAACTCTTTTGATTTCGTTTCAACCTGTTGGTTCTAGTCTGGCCTTCTGAGGTAACAGAAAACAACTCCATAGCATCCTCTAGATGTTGTTCAGTTGCACAGTCGAGTCCGACTCTTCGCGACCCCATGGACCAGATCACGCCAGGCCCTCCTGCCTTCCGCTGTCCTCTGAAGAAGTATGCTCAATTTCATTTTCCTTGCATCTATGACACTGTCTAACCATCTCATCCTTTGCCGTCCCTGTCTTCTTTGACCTTCAATCTTTCCCAGCATCAGGGTCTTCTCCAGTGAGTGCTCCCTTCTCATTGGGTGGCCAAAGTATTTGAGCTTCAGTTTCATTATCTATATGACAGCCCTTCAAGTACTTGAAGATGGTTATCATATCACCACTCAGTCATCTCCTCTCCAGGCTAAACGTACCCAGCTCCTTCAACCTTTCCTCATAGGACTTGGTCTCCAGACCCCTCACCATCTTCATTGCTTTCCTCTGGACATGTTCCAGCTTGTCTACATCCTTCTTAAATTGTGGTGCCCAAAACTGAACACAATACTCTAGGTGAGCAGAGGAAAGTGGTAGTAGCCCCTTTCATTCTATCTGTGGAGTCAGGAAAGTCAAGGGAAGCTGTGTTAAGCCAGGGTGGCTCACGAGCCGAGGAAGCTGGTTTCTGATACTCTTATCTACGTAGAATTCGATAAGTGACTTCTGACTGCTGCAAAGTATAAACATCCCCAGGAGGCAAGAGTCACGTGAGTCAAAGTGGTGTACAGTGAGGGCCCACAGTACTCAGCAGAGTCCTGAAGCTTCCTGGGAACAGGACCAAAGTTTCAACTACAGGAGCTTGCAGAGTTTCAGCCGAGGACTGAGGCTCAATCCAGCCCTGATTCTGCAACATTGAATACCTGGGGGGGCAGGTAAGGTCCAGAGGTCTAGATGGGACTGCAGTAGGAAAGGATTCACAGCCCTTTGGCCTCGTCCAGCTTGGCTGGCCTTAACCACCCCCTCACCTTCCCCCAGAATATCCAGGATTTCAGGATACGACAGCCTTTCGAGAGCCACAGCTGAGCTCTTGCCCAGAAGGAGCTTCTGATCTTCTAGCCCCAGAAGGTCTCCCTCCCGCCTTTACCCAGCAGGCATCATAATTGTACCAAAATCTGAGGCAGAAATGTCTCATGGGTATTCCTTGACTGTTCCCTTAAGATAACCGTGAAGGATCCCCACTCTCATCCAACTCACTTGGGAAGGAAATCCTCTCTGGAGAGCCTCCTGAAGAACTCTCCAGCCTTTTTTTTGAATGCAAAGCTGTTGTCCGTCTCCACCAGTGTTCTCTCTAAACTGAGTGAGTGTGAGCTGGCTCACAACTGTTTAGCCTCCAGCTCACAATTTTTTGTCTCAGCTCAGGAAGGATGGGGCTCCAGAGCAAACTAATTTATGCAGTAGCCAAATCGCTTGCTCACAACTTGAATGCCAGTAGCTCACAAGGTAGAATTTTTGCTCACAAAAATCCACAGCTTAGAGGGAGCATCTCCTCCATAGTCTCATAATTCTGCCTTGTTTCATTTTTGGGGGGGGGGGGGGGGGGGAGAGCACTCTTACATGAGAAAGGAAGAAACATGGTCAACATCAAAGCCCACAATCCCAAAAAGTAGAAGGGGGATGGATTATTTCCAGATCAGAGTCAGGCCAGGATACTTCCTCTGGCTTGGGTGATGGCCACAACACTGGCCTCAGTTGCCTCTGGGCAAACAGCCGGACAGGCCTCAAAATGGTGTATTGCTGTTCCATATTTGTTATGTGCCTCCTTACAATGGCAGCAATTCGCACCTTTGCTGCCTATGAAAGATCCTTACCCAGAAAGGCCACATTCCCGTAGTTCTCCAGCATGACTTCCTGGTAGAGAGCTCTTTGGTCCGGATCGAGCAGGGCCCACTCTGCATCGGTGAAATACACGGCCACCTCCTCGAAGGAAAACGGACCCTGAAAGAAAAAGCAGATTCCCACATCAGAGATCATGCCAGGCAGAGATTGCACCCTGGAAGGGAGTAGTCTGGGAGGGTACAGGATGTAATGCTTGGCATGGGTAAAGCTTTGACTAGTAGCTGCAACTATCCAGTTCAGGGCCCTCCTTCTCCATTTTAGATTTTCGTCCAGTAGCACCTTATTCCTCCACACACAATAAAATCCATTGAGGCCACAGTCACCCTGCAGAGAGGAAACCAAGAGGCAGGCCCTTTTTATTTATTTACTAGGAATAAGGCCCATTGTGGAAATAAATACAACAAGCTCTAGAAAGAGGCTCTGGGAGAGTGCCCCGGCCTTGGGCACTCAGCGTCAATTTGCTGTGACGACCTCAGCAGGGTATAATGACACAGAGTCCACCATTTTCTCCAGAGAAACTGATGTCTGCTACCTAAAGAGCCATTGTAATTTTGAGTGATCTTTAGCCCTCACCTGGAGATTGCAACAATGGTTTCCCAGGAGGAAATGTCTGGTTTGGAGGGTGGAGTCTATGGCATTGTACCTGAGGTCCAACCCCTCCTCAAACCCCACCCTCTTCCGGCTCCACCTATCAAATCTCCAGGAATTTCCCAACCGGGAGCTGGCAACTCTAGTCAGGACTGGCCCCAATGAGTTCCCCTCAAAGGCCTGGAAAGGGCTTCATTCCTTTGTATTTTTACTGACACAACCAGTTGCCTAGCAACAGCCACTGAGGGAAAAGTTAGTCCCACAGGTGCCAAGCAGGAGAAATGTCTTTGTCAGGAGAGACAGCCATTTGGCAGTTATTCTGACAGGGAACAGTGGCTGAGGTGGCAGTGGGCGGGGAAGAAGAGTGGACCCAGCCCCCAGCCAATGGCACACGATTACTCTTGAGTGGTGGCTGATGGGCCAACGGCTGATGGAGTGCACAGCACAGCCAATAGGAGAGTTGAAAATGCCCAACACGTTGGTTTTAAGACTCTATGTAAGCCGCCCTGAGCCGCTTCGGCGGGAGTGCAGGTTAGAAATTGAATAAATAAAATAAAATAAAGAGAATTATACACACACACGGGAGCAAAGCCCGTTGTGGATGAAGACAACGAGCCCTAGAAAGGTAGGTGGGTAGGGTGGGTAGGTAGAAGTGGGGGGGGGAGAGAGAAAGGAAGGAAGGAAGGAAGAGGGGGGGAGGCAGGGGGGCCTGCAAAAGCTTCTCCTGTCCATCCGGCTTGCCAGGAGGGTGGGAGAAGCGTCGCGGGGGAGCCCTAAGAAAGCTTCCCCCGACTGTCTGGCATCCTGGGTGGGTGGGCGAAGTGGGCGGGGGCCTGCAAAAGCTTCTCCCAGATGGGGGGGGAAGGAAGCGGCAACTGTGGGCCTCACCGGGGGGAAGGAAGCCACGGGGACAATTCGGGGGGGAGGGGAAAAGGAAGCGGAGACTCTGGGCCTGGTGAGGCCCAGAGAAGCTGGGGGACAGTTTGGGAGTGGGGGAAGAGGGGACCGATGACTGTGGGGCTGGCAGGGCCCCAAGAAGGTGCAGGACTGGTGGGAGGAAACGGTGACTCTGCGGGGGAGAAGCCCAAGGGAGACATTTAAATGTTTCCCCGCGTCCTCTGGAGTGCTCCCCGGCTCGCCTGCCTCAACCTTGAGGGCCTGTCCCTCCACTTACCCTGCAGTCGGTCCTGTCCTGTGACCAGAGCAGAGTGAGCCAAGGAGGCTGGCCGGGGCTGACGGGGGCGGGACGCCGCAAAGCAGCCAGTCAACCCAGCCAGCATCTTCTGACTGGCAGTTCTTGCAGCCAAGCACTGTTGGTGCGCATTGAACGTTGGACACGAAAATGGCTTTATATATAAGGCCCAGAGAAGCTGGGGGACAGTTACCCTGAGGCACTCAAGGCAGCTTACCATAAAGCGCTTGACCTTGGGACCAGAGACCACCCCCAGGAAGTGAAAAGGTGCCCCCCCCCCTCGTGACACTCTCTGCCCTTGATGTATTTGTCTGGGAATCCCCCCCCCCAGCCCTCGCAAAGCAGAGAGCGGAAGGGGACTTGGGGCTCTCCAGTCAGGGGATGCTGCCTCACCTTGACACCAGGTTCTCCAGGCACACCCCGGGCCCCATCAGCTCCAGCTCGACCCTGGGGATTACACAGTGAGAAGACATGAGAGGACGACCATCCCCTCGACCTCAGGCCTGCCCTCCACACGCAGCCCTCAGTCCCACCAACAAACGTACCTGGTTGTCTGGTTTCCCTGGGGGGCCAGTCAGCCTTGTGGGCCCCTGTGGGCCCTAGAGAGAGAGGGAGACAGAGAACAGAGACTTATTATGGGGCTTCCGCCCAGGTTCCCCACCACTGAAGTGGCGGCACAGGAAAAGAAGGGGGTCGCAGGGTGAGGATTCTTGTGGAGAGCAGCGTAGGGCAGAGCACAGGACGGAAGGCCTCGCAGCTTTCTTTTTTTTCCGTTTAAAGTTTTTATTGTTTTAAACAAAGGGTATTACACAACTACTTTCCATCAGTTTGCGTTACACTACACATCAGAGTCGTTTCACTTTAGTTATTTACATTACCGGTCATTGACATTCCTTTTCTGTTACAAAGCCATAATATAACTTTTCAGTTACAGTTCTATCTGGTCTTCTATCCATTTATATATTCTATCCCATCTCTTTTTATGTACCATCTCATTTTTATTTTGTATCCTTAGACTTAAATCATCCATTCTGGCTACTTCCAATATTTTATTTAACAATTCTTCCCTTGTAGGTATAGAATCTACTTTCCATTGTCGGGCTATTAATAATCTAGCTGCAGTTATAACATAACTGATAATATACGCATCCTGCTTATCATATCCTTTCGGGATCATATTCAGCAAATATATTTACGGTTTCAAGTTCACATTTTTGCCTAGACTTTCTTGGAGCACCTCCCTTACTATTTTCCAGAATTTTTGTATCTTACTACATTCCCACCACATGTGGTAAAAGGTTCCTTTACGAACTTTGCATTTCCAACACTTATTTGAGTACCCCTTGTAGCATTTGGCCAGTTTATCGGGAGCCCAATGCCATCTATGAAACATCTTATAAACATTTTCTTTATATGCTACCGCTTTCATGTATTTAACTGATTTCCACATGTTAGACCATTGCTCTTCATCAATTTCTCCTATATCTTTTATCCAGGTGTTTTTTTATTTAATAGGGTTTGGTAGCTTTCTCTTAAGTTCATGGTTATTATTGATGGTTGGATAAAGGCTTCCAGTGGGGCAACCCATCTTGGGGTTTTCCTATACCAAGTTCCTTTAATTTTGTCCCAAATCTTATTAAGAGACCCTCTTACTAAATGTCTACCAAAATTTGAGTGTATCTTGTCTTTCCCATACCATACATAAGCGTGCCAACCCATACTAAGATCGTGCCCCTCTAGCGCTAGGAGTCTTGTGTTTTCAAGACTTACCCATTCCTTTATCCATACTAAGGCAGCCGCTTGATAGTATATGTACCAGTTGGGAACACTCAATCCACCTCTTTCTTTCCTATCTTCGAGTACTTTCCATTTTATTCTGGATTTTTTATGTTGCCATATAAATTTTCTAGTGATTTTATTCAGATCTTCAAAAAAGTTTTGTTTTTTTAACACAGGTATATTTTGTGCCAAGTGTAGAAATCTAGGCAATACATTCATCTTGATCACCGCAATTCTACCCATAAGGGATAGTTGGATGCCATTCCATTTCTGTAAATCTGATCTGATCTTTTGCAGTAATTTCATGTAGTTCCCTTCAATCAAAGAGTTACATTTATTCCTAGGTATTTTACTTTTTTAACTATATCCATCTTGGCTAGCTCTTTGATTTTTTCTATCGTGTTTGGGAAACAATTCTTTACTATGATGTTAGATTTTTTATAATTAATTTTTAATCCTGCAACCTGACCATAATTTTGTACAGTCTTCATGAGTTCCTTTACAGAATCTTGGGGATTCCCTACTATAAACACCAGGTCATCAGCGAATGCCTGTAATTTAAATTCCTCCCCTTTCACCTTTAAGCCTTCTATTAGTTTATTTTTTCTTATATCTTCATTTAATGATTCTATTGCAAAAACAAAAAGTAAGGGAGACAATGGGCAACCTTGCCTGGTTCCTTTCTGGATCTCTATCGTTTCCGTCAAGTCTCCGTTTATTATTACTTTTGCGTATTGCTTTTTGTATATACCTTGAATTGTGTTGTAGAATTCTTGGCCGGGTTCTGTAATGTCTAGTTTTTTTAATAGAAAGTCCCACAACAGGTTGTCAAACGCCTTTTCCGCATCTAGGAACATTAACATTAGTTCTTTCTCTGGATGTTCTTCGTAGTATTCTAGTACATCCATAATGATTCTTATATTGTTTCTCATTTGCCTTTTGGGTAGGAATCCGGTTTGATCTTGGTGGATCATCATTTTAAAAGACGTGGGAAAAAACTGTATGATTGGTACAATATAAATGCATAGCTTAAAGTAATGAAATTTTCGGTATTATTAATCTTTTTTAGTTAAATAGAAACTACGGTAAAAAGATAAGAGTATACAGAAACTTAAGCAAACTTATAGAGATTCCTTAAATATGGTAATAGAGTTATAAGATAATATACTGATATCTTGGTATGTTTTATGTGTGTAAGTGGATGTATGTTATGTAGTATGTTTGTTTGTTGGTGTATAATATGAAAAATAAAAAGTGTACCTTATGGGTACTTAAAAAAACAACAACCTGGATCGGGCACTTCTGGTCTTGCTGGTGATGCACAAACCCGGGGGTGGGGGGAGGCGTTTCCCACAATGCCCTCCTCGCTCCCTTTCTCCTCAGGAGCTGGGTTTTTCTTTTGCCTTCACCGGCAAATTGTTGTTTCCTTGGAGAAAGCCGTGGAATGGAAGGAACCTGGCTTTCCCCTCACAATAAAGGAGAGTCACGTGCAGCAGAGTTCCTTTTCCTCCTCTAGGTTTAGGGATGAGAGGGATGCAGTTTGTCCCTGCAGCAGAGATTCAGCACAGGGATCCTAAGGCTGTAGCCCATCCTGTGCCCTCAGGAACGTCTCGAAGGCCCAGCAGTGAGGAGAGCAGCTTGAGGAACGCTCAGCTCCTTCTGCACTCCAAGGCAGCCGCACTGAAAAGGCCAAGAGGCAGGGGGAGGGGAAATCAGGCTGCCTGGATCGGGAGACATCTAGGCATACTCCACGCCTCAGACATATTTGGCCGTCCAGAGGCAATTCTCTGGGGGCCACACCCGGCACATTCCGTACAGCTGGACGGGTGTGCAGAAGGAGCGGCAGTTAGTTAGGCAGCTGTTCAGGGCTGTTATTTCTAAGGGGGCTGAAAGATGTCCGACAGAGTTCACACACATAGAGCTGGAAGGGATCTCAAGGATCATCTAGTCCAACCCCCTGCACAACGCAGGAAATTCACAAACACTCCCCTCCAGGGGTCATTCCGTAGAAAAAGAGGTGCAGGAGCTCATTAACATAACATTAGCATAACTTATTTGCATATGCCACACCCCCTGACCGGAAGTGTGTCAGAAGGCAACACCCACCACTCAGGCTCCACTGGACGGTTTTGGATTGCTAGCTATTGGGGGGTGGGAAAGTGCAGATCTGCCCTCACAGAGGAGGGAGAGCTTGTACCTGAAGGTGGGCTGAGGGGGGACTCTGCAACTTACCTGGCTGCTTCTTGCTCCTCATGGCCCAACTGAGGGCTGCTGGGAGCAGGGGGCGGGGCTCGTTGCATGTGCCTGCCCCCTGGGCTCCTTACTCCTGGAGCTCCGCTCCTGTGAGCTCCTGCAGGAAATGACCCCTGCTCCCCCCCACCACAAACCCAGTGATCCCTTCTCCACGCCCAGAAGAGGGGAAGGGTGTTCCTCATCTAGACGCAGGGCACTTCCCGGGCATAAGAGAGATGTGGAAAGGGCAGCAGCAATGGGACAGCACAGAGAGAGATCTGGAAAGCCCCACTTCAGTTGGGACACTCAGTGGTGAGCCTCTGTGTCAGGAATCAAAGCCGCTGACTCGGTGGGGGAAGCAGAATGAGTGTGGGGGACTCCACACAAACCCCAGCTTCCCCTCCTCCCCTCCCCTGCCTGACTCACCTGCAGGAGGGCTTGGGTTTGCTGGGCGGACACCCCCTCTGGCCCCTCGTCCTCTTCGCCGCTCTCAAAGCAGAACTGGGGGGAGAAGGAGGAAGCATCACCAGACCCCCTGGAGACAAACCCCTTTCAGGCCACATTCCCACCACCCCATTCCATGTGCGTGCCACCCCCCTGCCCGGGGGGTCTTTGCAGTGAGGCCCACACAGGCAGAGGGGCTATGGATGCCAACCCCCCAGTGGCACCTGGAGATCTTCCACCACTACAATTGACCTCCAGATGACCAAGATCTCAATGTGGGCTTTGCAAGGTGGACACTGGCCGGGAGACATCCAGAGCCATGTGCCCCATAGCGAGATAAACTCCTGCCATTCACCCTCCACGGCTGCCGTCCCCCCTCAGTCAGGCCCTGCTGTAGCTCAAGTCTGTCCCCTCAGACTGGGGAGGCATCTCCAGGGACTTTTAACCAGAGCTGCTGCGTTGGGCTGAGCCCAGGATCTCCCATGGGCGAAACTTCCTGACACCGGTAGGTGAGGCTGTCACGCTGAAGAGCAACTGCTGAGATCCTCTTCGGAAGCCCTGGCCTTACTGTCCCACCTGCAGAGGTGAGGGAGGTCAGGACCAGAGACATACATATGGCCTCCTCAGTGGTGGCTCCTTGCCTTTGGAACACCCTCCCCCAGGAGGCTCACATGGCCCCTACCTTCCTCACCTTCCGGCACAGGCCTTCCTGAAGTATTTCAGCTGAGGTTTTTTTTTTCCTCTCTTAGCAGTTTTAATGATCTGCTTCTGGCCTCCGGACTTCCTTACATCTTCATGTGGTCTAAACACATGTGGGGTGGAATTCCCAGGCAACTGCAAGCTCAATTCAGACTGGGACCATGGCGCGTGAGGAGAAAGGGAATCAGCCCCTCCTCCCAGTGCCATTTTTCTGACCCAAAGAAGCTCCGCGGAGCCGCTATTTGCCCCGCTGGGGAAATCTGCATGGACAGAGGAGGGCTGCACTGAAGTTCACCCAGTGGCACAAACAGCAATTCCACCAGGGCTTCTTCAGGTCAAAAAAATGGCACATGACTAATGCTGTTGCTTATAAAGAAAATATGTACAAGATGTTTTATAGATGGTATGTCACTCCAGATAGGTTAGCAATTGTTCAGATAAATGCTGGAAGTGTAAAAATAAGATAGGCACATTTTATCATATGTGATGGTTATGTGATGTTTCAAAAAAATTTTGGAAATGGGTGCACTGTATAATGGAAAAAATAGTAAGATGTAACATTCTCTTTACTCCAGAATTGTTATTGTTAAATATTTTTCCGAAAGAATTTGAGGAAGCTGACAGATATCTGATTGTATGCATGTCAACGACGGCAAGGATATTGTATGCCAAATACTGGAAGACTCAAGAAACACCAACTAAACAGGAATATATTAATAAACTTTTAGAAGCGGCAGAAATAGATCAACTAACCATGGAAATGCGAGGCACGAAGAAATGGACATTTCAGAAAACCTGGAAGAGACTATATGATTGGTATAATGTGAATGGAAGTTAAAGATTAAGCTGATATGGCAGAAATAATATTTGAGGATGTAGTAATATATAATAACGGAATTAGAGAATACTAACAAATATTACAGAATAATGAAGCGATGGATTAGGTGTAGTAACAAACTGTAATAAGTCTCTTGGTTTATATGTTGTTTGTTGTAGTTGTTTATGTCTGTGTTTAGGAATATAAGAAAACAATAAAAGTGTACCTTTGGGTACTTTAAAAAACAAAAAAAAAAGAAAAGAAAAGAAAAGAAAATGGCACGTGTATGGCCGGGGGGAGGGGAGGCCAAATCCCCATCTCCTCTTGTGCCAGTCACCACCTGAATTGGGCCCAGGCATGCCTGGGAATTGAGTTCCCAGAACACAGCTCCACCCCAAAATACTTCTGGAAGGGAGGGCTCTAAGCCAGGAGGCAGCCTCAGGGGAAGGCCTTGGCCTGTGTGCCCCATTGTTGGCCCTCCAGAGGAATTAGTTGGTTTTCTATGTTCTCTTCTGATGTTATCATCGGGAACCTCCACGTTCAGAGGCAGTCAACGTCTGACTCCCAGAGCCAGGAGGAAACATCAGGGGAAGGCCTGGGCCTCTATGCCCTGTTGTTGGCCCTCCAGAGGACCTTGTTGGCCGCTGTGTGAGACTGGAGGCTGGACTTGACGGACCCTCACTGGTCTGATCCAGCAGGGCTCCTCTTTCCCATTCTCACGGCACTGGCTTACCTTCTCTGCCAGGCGGGCTCCTTGGTGCAGGGGCAGGGGGGCATTCCGACCGGAGCTTTCACCACCATCCGAAACACTTCCATGGGGCTTCTCTCCTGCGTGGCTCTTCTGGTGTATGAGGAGGTCAGGATGACAAGGATACGTTCTCCCACACTGATATCTTTGCTCTGCTACATGATTCCTCTCGTGCACAATCAAGGCCGAAGTCCCTTGAAACATTTGCCCGCAATAACAACAAATGTATGTTTCTTCTGCCATTTGCGGGCTCTCGGCTTAAGTCAGGCCTCTGACAGAAGTTGTTCTCACAGTTTTGGTCCCTCTTGTGTTCTTTCACGCCTCAAGAATCTCTCACCCGACTCTAAACGTCCAGCATTTGCCTCCAGAACCAAGGCTAGTTCGGGGTTTTCCCTCCACAAGAACATTCAAATGACTTTGGGTCCCCAGATGAATTTTAGGGCCCCCCCAAAACAAATCCCTTCAGATCCTCCCTGTGGTTCATCACCAATGGACACTCACTCAGCTCCCTTCTGCAAACAATCCTCTTCCTAGTCCAGCACTCGGATGTCAGACCCTGGAAGAAAATTAGGACATCATGAGCAACACCCCCCACAGCAGTGATGACCCCTCATCTCTCCCAATTCAGGACTGAGCCAGGGGGCGCTGCAGAGGCTGAGAGTGTCGGACCTGGACCAGGGAGGACAGAAGCGCAGCTCTATGCAAGGATATTCCCAAAGATTTCTATTTAGACCAGAATATCGCCGCGCAGGATGGCACTGTCAGGTGGAATTGTTTAGTTTATTATTGCGGTCTTGAGACCAACGTACAGAGTAAGCATAAAACAGTCATAATATACAAAATACAAAAAATAGAAATCTGAATTTAAGAACTTTTAAAATGCCATTCCTGCAATCTAAGAATTAACGCACAGAACTCAGCAACTGAACGTGTAGTTTCTGTATTCTTATCTGATAGGAGACAGTGAAGCCTTGCTTTGTTTGTATTAATGTGAGCAGGTCCTATCAACTAATGGGGTAATAATGTTAAAGTGTGAGGCAGAATTCAGATGTCACAATAAACTAGGACTCGTTTAAGCCACAGTTGATGCAATCCCAATTTGCTCATAAACCCAAATTTGTCTCCTTAAGAACATAAGAGATGCCAATGTTGGATCAGGCCAAAGGCCCATCCAGTCCAACACTCTGTATCACACAGTGGCCAGAAATACCAGTGCCATCTGGAGGTCCACCAGTGGGGCCAGGACATTAATGCCACTTCTCCAGTCTACCCCCTGGATACCACCTCTATAGCTGGTGTGGCTTGAAAAATGGGAACCAGAGAATTCAGATGTCACCTCAGGCCACAATTAGAAACCCTGAAAAATGTAGCTCCCTTGGGAACTAGCTCATGGGTAAGAGAATGAGAGAAATATCCCATAGAAGTAAAACTTACTAAGCAAAGAATCCATGTTTTATCAGAAGAGACAGAGGAAAAAAATAGGAAAGGGGTGGCTAGATTCAAAAAGTGTTGGGAAAGGGGCAAAACCAAGGTTGCCAAGTCTATCTTCGCCGGGAGCGGGGGGGGGGGCACCGCACGCACGTCACCCGGAAGTGACGGGAGTACGCCAGGCATGCTGGGGGCGGGGCCACGGCCATACAAGGGAAAACCATAGAGTTTTCCCTTCTATGGCCGTGGCCCCGCCCCCAGCGTGCCCGCGTCACTTCCGGGTGACACGCACGTCGGGGCGGAGTTCCCCCCGGGGATCCGGCAGCACCGGGGAATGGACCTCTGGGGCGGGGGTTTCCCCGCCCCCCAGGGGGACTTGGGATTCCTAGGCAAAACAAAATACAGGGAAGAGGCACAAAACACCCAGCACAGAGGTTTTCAAATCAAAGCCAATATAGTTGGGCTAACTCAAGTAAGTATCTCTGATGTCAGGGGCTACTGTTGCCAATCAGAAATGTTTAAAATGATAGTCCCACCTCCTCAAATATCTGGTAATGCAGGGATGTCAAACATGCAGCCCGAAGGCCGAGTCAGGCCCTCAGAGGGCCCCAATCTGGCTCTCAATGACCTGGCTGTTTTCTGCTTCTTTTTCTAGTTCTGCTGCTGCTACCACATCACAGCTTGTTTTACCAGTCTCTCTCAATCGCACAGGAGAGAGAAATAGGCAAGCCTCTCCTGTGTAATTGAGATAGTCTGATAAAGCACTGGCTGAGGCTCCTTTCCCTCCTCTTCCCAGGGGGAGGAAGGGAACAGCCAGAGTTTGCTTCCTGGCCAGGCTGCAGGAGACAGAGGGAAGCCTTTCTTTCCTTCCATTGGTTGAGGCTCCTCCCTGAAGGGAGGGAGGGAATGAGGGACAGCTTGCTTTGCTGGGCTGCCTCAATCACACGGGAGAAATACCAAGCATCTTTAAGACCAACAAAGTTTTGTTCAAGGTATGAGCTTTTGTGTGCCTTGCTACAGTGTGTGTTTTGTTGGGCTCTTTATGCCAGGACTCTCCTGGGGTCTTTTCCATTTTAACGTGTCTCCTCAGGAAAACCTGCTCATGGGCATGGAATCTCTTTCACCTTCCAGAAGTTTCTGTGTGCCTCAGGCAGAGTTTCTGTCTTTTGTCCCACCTTTCTTGCAAATGCACAGTGCAGGATGCACTACCTGCTTCGCTTAACACTTTGGGTCAAGTCCCAGGTCAGGGACAAATCCTTAAACTCTATTAAGAAACATAAGAAGAGCCCTGCAGCATCACACCAATAGCCCCTCTAGTCCAGCCTCCTGTTTCACACAGTGGCCAACCAGTTCCTCTGGAGGCCTTCCCCTGATGTTGCCTCCTGGCTCTGGGATTCAGAGGATTACTGCCTCTGAATGTGCAGGTTCCCCTCAGTCACTATGGCTAGTAGCCATTGACAGACTTATCCTCCATGCATCGATCTAATCCCCTATTAATGCTGGTTATTCCTGTGGCCACCACAACATCCTCTGGCAGCAAATCCCACATCTGAATCACTCTCTGGGTAAAGCAGTATTTCCTTTTTCCTCCATATTAATTCAGAATATCACCCACCCACCCCTTCACATAGCCATGGACACAAACACCCAAATGCATCCGAAAGATGGAAAGAAATCCATGCCTTTTAACCACTGCTCTGTTTGGAAATACCGTGTTTCCTCGAAAATAAGACACTGTCTTATATTTATTTTTTCTCAAGAAGACACACTAGGGCTTATACCACAAATGCATAGAAATCCTGCTAGGATTTTTTGAGTAGGTCTTATTTTCGGGGAAACAGGGTATTTCTTGCCCATTTCACATGTACATATTCTGGGCTTTGTTGGTTTATTTAAATGAGTTGTAATCTGTTTGGGAATCAAGCAAGAAGAGAAAGGTGAAATGCAAAATATTTGGGGTGAAAACTATTTTGGACACCCCCCTCCTTTTGCTGAAGTATGAAAACGAACATTTCAAAACCTTAGGAACGGTCCACAAAGTGCAGTCAGGAACGCTATGGGGATGTGCTATAATTTTACTTTCAGCTGGGAGGGGGTGGGTGTTTTTTTAAGGCTACCTTTTGTAGCTGGTAGGCAGCAGGGGTCTAAAGTTTAAGATCTACTGTCCTGGATTATCCCTGACCAGGGACACCGGACTGGATGAACAGGGTTTCTCCTCCTGCAGGATCTGTGATGGGCTGGCCAACCCCCAGGTGGGGCCTGGAGATCTCTCTGAATTAAAGTTCATCTCCAGGCTACAGAGGTCAGCTCCTCTGTAGAAAATGGCTGCTGTAGAGGGCAGTCTCTGGGGCATCACACCTCCCGGAGAACCCTCCGCTCCTCAGCAATTTCCCAGCTCAGAGTGAACCATTTCTATCCTGCCCGTCTTCCAAGAGCTCCACACCGGGCCCTTCCTCTTCATTTCAACCAACCAACCACCCTGCAAGGTAGACCAGTCTCAGAGAGTCTAGTCTAATCCTCTTCCAAGCAGTTGTCAAATCTTAACTATCCCCTCCCTTTCTAGGCTTCCTCAGGGCCCTTCTGAAGACCTCATCCCTCTGCTTGGGTTGCCAACTCCAGGATGGGAAACCACTGGAAATTTGGGGGGGGGGGATAAGAGGCTGGAAGAGGCGGGGTTTGGAGAATGGACGGGGGTCGGTAGCGATACTGATTCCCCTGAGCCCACCCTCGGAAGTCGCCCTTTTCTACAGGGGTTGTAACCAATGCTCCCTCTAAGCCAGTGGTGGCGACCCTATGGCACGCTTGCCATCACCCCAGCCAAGCCCAGACCATCATTAAAGTGTCGAATTCGCTGCCAAATAATTTTAAGTAAATGAAAGCATTTGGGATGGCTTTCCTTACTTTGTTTGGATCATCTTAAGTTAATGTATGAGTTGTTTTTTCTAGAGTAAAACCTCCTTATTCAGGTTAAATTGCCGTGTTGGCACTTTGCAATACATAAGTGGGTTTTGGGTCGCAGTTTGGGCACTCGGTCTCTAAAAGGTTCGCCATCACTGCTCTAAGCTGTGGAGTCTTGTGAGCAAAAATCCTACTTTGTGAGCTACGGGCATTAAAGTTGTGAGCAAGCAATTTGGCTACTGCATAAATTAGTTTGCCCTGGAGCCATCCTTCCTGAGCTAAGATGAAAACGTGTGAGCCAGAGGCTAAATTACTGTGAGCTAGCTCACACTAACTTAGCTTAGAGGGAACACTGGTTGTAACCAATGCTCCCTCTATGCTGTGGAGTCTTGTGAGCAGAAATCCTACTTTGTGAGCTATGAGCATTAAAGATGTGAGCGAGTGATTTGTCCCCTGCATAAATTTAGTTTGCTGCGTAGCCATCCTGCCTGAGCGAAGGCAGAAATGTGTGAGCGGGAGGCTAAAAACCTGTGAGCTAGCTCACACTAACTCAGCTTAGAGGGAACACTGGTTGTAGCCAATGCTCCCTCTAAGCTGTGGAGTCTTGTGAGCACAAATCCTCACTTTGTGAGGCTATGGGCATTAAAGATGTGAGCGACGTGATTTGTCCCCTGCATAATAAATTTAGTTTGCTCTGTAGCCATCCTGCCAGAGCGAAGACAAAAATGTGTGCGCGGGAGGCTAAAAACCTGTGAGCTAGCTCACACTAACTCAGCTTAGAGGGAACACTGGTTGTAACCAATGCTCCCTCTGTGGTCTGGACAGGGTTACGCCAACAGATCTCCCGGGGGCACCTGGAGGTTGGCAATCCCGTCCCGATCGCGGCACGGATCCCGCGCCCCCCCGCCCACCTGCAAAGAGCGAAACCCCCGAGCGCTTTCCCCAAATGCAAAGGAGGAGCGGCCGGCAGCAAAAGAAAAGGGGGGGGGAGCCCAAATCTCCCCCCCCCGCTAGGCTGGACTTCGCTTGCTCCCCCCCCCACCCCCCAGGCGAGAAGGCGGAATCCAAAATCTCTCCCCCCCCCCCCCCCTCCTCTCCG
>NW_015177099.1:27417-33374 GCF_001447785.1 Gekko japonicus | reverse complement strand
CCCCCCCCTTACTTGCGGGAGGCCGGTGGGCAGAGCAGAGGAGGCAGCGAGAGGCGGACTCTTTGCATGCTTTTGGCTGGGTCCCGTCCAGGAAAGAGCCCCCGCCAGAGATTCCGGTTTGGGTGGGTGGGTGAGAAAGACACGTGTACGGAAGGGCAACGCCATTCGCCGCACTCCCCGACACGTGATCGAGGGGGGCGAGACTTCCGTGGAAAAGAGGGTCGTGCTTTGGGAGGAGGAAACGAGAGGAGCCTTGGGGAGGGGGTTCCGTGGGGGTCTTGCGGCTCTTGTCCGCTGCAGCCTAAAGAGAGGCGGATTATCGGATTGCCTCCAGACAGCGCCTTTCCTGCATTGTCCCCCCCCCTCCCCCCTGTCCCCCCCCCCCCCCAACCCGTGGCAGGGCCACGTGGCACTTTGCAAGCTGCAGTGCAAAACTGGTTGGGGGGGGGGAGCCGTGTTGGGCTGAAGCAGCAGAACCAAGCCTGAGACTCCACCAGGAGCGCGCCTGGGTATAAGCGGAATCACTGCCTGCACACAAACGCTTCAGTCCAAAGCAATGCTCCCTCTAAGCGATGGAGTCCTGTGAGCAAAAGTTCTACTTTGTGAGAGCTACTGGCATTAAAGTTCTGAGCAGGCGATTTGGCTACTGCATAAACTAGTTTGCTCTGGAGCCCTCCTCCCTGAGCCAAGACAAAAATGTGTGAGCTGGAGGCTAAAAAACTGTGAGCTAGCTCACACTCACTCAGCTTAGAGGGAACCCTGGCAGAGTTATGCAAAGCTGAATTACTCAGGCGAGCAGTTTTTGCACAGGTTAAAGTTCAAGTTCAGGGTAGGTTCAAGTGGTTAAGACGCTGAACTGCAGGCTGTGAAAGGTCGGTTGTTCAGCAGTTCGAGACCCGAGCGAGCGTGCCGCATGACCGGAGTGAGCTCCCATCTCTAGTTCCAGCCCCTGCCAACCTAGCAGTTCGAAAGCAAGAAACTGCAAGTAGATAAATAGGGACCACTTCGGTGGGAAGGTAACAGCGCCTTGGTGTTTAGTCATGCCGGCCACATGACCACGGAAACGTCTTCGGACAGCGCTGGCTCTCCGGCTTTGAAACAGATGAGCGCCGCAACCGCTTTCGAGCAAGCGAACCTTTACCTTTTAAACAGGGCTGTTCGGTAATGAAATGGTTCGGAATGATGCTTTAAGAAAGGGACCGGGAGTTGACTGATGCACAAATCTATGCCTGCATCCTCGAATTGGGAACACACAGTTGGAGTCCAGCGAGTTAGAAGAATATCTGTTTAGTGCATTGATAACCGGGAATACAGGGGGCTGAGTGCCTTAACACCTCGTTCATTCCAAAACTGTATTCTGCCATGACCAGGAAGGGCAGAAGGTCTTATATGTCCCCAAATGACATCAAATATGGTTTACACATTAAAGAATCTCTGATTGGTACCAAGCAGTTAACCTCATACAAGCATCATTTGACTTCAAACCTTACTATTGGTCTCTCATGTATTGTCAGTGATTACATTTGCTTATCTGCTCTTCAAAGCAATGGGAACATTAGGGAACGCTGAGAACCTTTCTGACCTTAGTGAAGCTAGTCCATCTTTCCCTTGTTTCTGGGGAGCTGGGTGATAAGGGTTGTGATTCACATTCAGCTTCGCCCTTGACCTACTTGCAGTTTCTTAAATACGCATTCCATTCTTATTGCATCCTAATTCTATCCCCAGAGGCCTCTAATAATGCTTTTCCTTAACTAACACACACACACTTGTATAAAAAAGGTACAGTTATAAAATATATTCTATCAGCTTCTCTAATCAAAAGATTCTAGGTTACATACCAAGATCTGGATCTATTATAATTAAACATTTGAAGGGACAGCGACAGCTGTCAATATGGAACCTTTGGAGCCCCTGGCACAAGGAACCCAAGTGCTGAGAGAGGCACCACACCGGGCCTCCTGATTCCAGAGGTGCACGAAGTGGCGAAATGTACGGTCTTCTTCGACGAGAGCCGTAATGAGAGGGATTCTGTACAATCCGTCTGAAAAATGGTCACTTTTTTTTTAGAGAGAGAAATGACCTCTTGATATAAAGTTAAAAAGCAGTTAACAGCATTTTCATAGTGAAAGATCGGCACTTAGTCAGCACAGTCCTTTTCTTTGCATTGCCTCCCGATACAAAATATCTATGTAATTAGCACTACTCAACTAGATAGTGTAAAGGTAAAGGTTCCCTTGCTCGAAAGCCAGTCGAGTCCGACTCTAGGGTTGCAGTGCTCATCTCCGTTTCAATGTCGAAGAGCCAGCACTGTCCGAAGACATTTCCGTGGTCATGTGTAAGGGCACATTAAAAAGTATTATTGAACTGTGTTTTTTTTTTTTTACAGAATGCTTTTCCTAATGTGGCTCGCCAAGTTGACAGTGTCTGTCAATGTTCCCTCCAAGCTGTGGAGCCTTGTGAGCAAAAATTCTATTTTGTGAGCTACTGGCATTAAAGTTGTGAGCGAGCAATCTGGCTACTGCATAAGTTAGTCTGCTCTGGAGCCATCCGTCCTGACCTAAGACAAAAATGTGTGAGCTGGAGGCTAAAAATCTGTGGGCTAGCTCACACTAACTCAGCTTAGAGGGAACACTGGTCTGTATTGCTCTGTTAAACATTAGGAAAATTTTAATAAAGGTAATTTAAAAAGAAAAAAGTGGCAGAGAGGTCCAATGTTCCCTCTAAGCTGTGGAGCCCTGTGAGCAAAAATTCTACTTTGTGAGCTACTGGCAATAAAGTTGTGAGCCGGTGTGATTTGGCTACGGCATAAAATAGTTTGCTCTGGAGCCCTCCTTCCTGAGCTAAGACAAAAATGTGTGAGCCCGAGGCTAAAAAACTGTGAGCTAGCTCACACTAACTCAGCTTAGAGGGAACACTGGAGAGGTCCCAAGGTTACTTTTTGGGGCGCAGGGCTCCTTCAGTCCCTTCCGTGGGCAGAAGCAGGAATCGCGGAGAGAGGGAGAGGGGGGCGTCCTCGTCCTCGTCCGCCTCAGCCCACCCACCCACTTCCCCAAACCAGAGCAGCAGCTTACTTACTACTTACACTCCGCCGCCCCACACTTACCTCTTGGACCCCTCCCCGGGCACATCAAGCCTCCTTCCCCATCTCTCTCTCCCTCTTTGTTTTCCTTTTTAGATCTGGATCTATTATAATTAAACCTTTGAAGGAACAGTGACAGCTGTCAATATATAAACATGTCAGATCTCACATTCAGAAATCACATCCATTTTCCCCTTATCCTACAACTTTACCAGGTACTGTGTTGTCGAAGGCTTCCATGGCCAGAGTTCATTAGCTGCTGTAGATTTTCCGGATTATCTGGCCGTGGTCTTGGCATTGTAGGTCCTGACGTTTCGCCAGTAGCTGTGACTGGCAAACTCAGAGGTACAACACAGAAAGGTGGAGTGCTCTCTGTGTCAAGAGAGGCACTGTTACCAGGCACTGTCTGTGAGAGATACAAAAATGTAACTAGAAGACATAATGTCCTTTGCAAGAATTGTGCCTTTCAGTCTCTCAGGGGGGTGGAATCATCTCCTTAGGCTGTCTCTAGGCACAGCTCAAGAGTTATTTCTTGTTTTTATACAACTCTATTGTTGCTTTTGCATTGTCACATTAACTGCTTAGGTCTACTCTTACCAGCTGCTTCAACCCAATCTCAGCTACACTTATCGCCAGTTCCTTCTGCATCTTGACTCTAACTAGCACTTCCTGGCAACTAAACCTCCCCCTCCACCTTCTTCCTGCCTATATGTAATGGTAGAGGAAGTTGTTTCGCTGTATCTGAAGAAGTGTGCATCCACACCAAAGTTTATACCCAGAATTAAACATTGTTGGTCTTCAAGGTGGCCCTGGGGACAACCTTTTCCCCTAAAAGTAGTGTTTGGCCTATGTTAAATGTTTTCAACAGTTGCGTATAAAGGAGAAAAATGCAGACAAACACCACTTATTAGGGTTAACCTCTGGAACATACAGAGGCATTTTCATGAGCATCATCCTCAAGGAGGGACGTAGATTTCACAGTTTCCCTTGTGGGGGGGGGAGGCATGGGGCTGAACCTGATCCAGGCCCACACTTAGTAATTTATATTAAATTGTTTAAATATGAAATTATTTCTATTCCCAAAAGCCATCAACAATCATGTGGATTTAAAAATATTTTATTCTCCCAGATCAGAGTCCGCAGACTTAACCACTACACCAAACAGTTATAATACAGAATTTAAGGAGGAAAGCAACCAAATGTGTGAATCCACCACATCTGTTACCCCTACCAGCTTTGATTTAGGAAGCTGAATTGTGGCCTTCAGTTTCTACAGGGAATTTAGCTAAATGACAGGCCTCAATGAGAGGTGGAGTATTAAGCAAGGATCTGCTACCTATGTTTATGGAGATCTTTCCCTTTAAAGGAGCTCTCCATGACCAGTCCAAAGGTAAAATAGAGAATGTTTTATTGAAGGGTAATTAAGGAATTTAATATACAGGGAGCACACATAGAACATACACACAATCAAGGTCTACGGGGAATTAAAGAAAGGAGCGGGAGAATAGCAGGGAGTGTAGGTATAGTTACCTTTCGTGAAGTTGTCCGTGAAGAAGGAGAGATGGCGAAATGACCATTGCTTCGCTGAGAGGAAGGACCCAGTATAATGGGGCTGCCTGTTGGTAGGCACCAAAGACAACACAAATGCAGCAATGGGGCTGTGCTGGGCTAATTATACCCAAAGATATGTCCAGAGGGCAGGCTAATGTGAGGACTCCCTCAGAACAAAAAAATGGAGATTAATCAAGGGTAAAACAATGTGATTCGGAAATGCTATATAGAGTTCTCAAGAGTCGGCAAAAGAGATCGGAGGTTTTCTTTTAGATGCAAAGTAGAATTTTGGGTTGGGCTCCTGATTGCTTCTCTGGTGATTCAAAGAACTAATGGATTGCTAATTTAGACGACGAAGAGATTAGATTCATACCACGCCCTTCATTACCCAAAGGAGTCTCAGAACAGTTTACAATCTCCTTTCCCTTCCCCTCCCCACAACAGGCACCCTGTGCAGTGTTCCCTCTAAGCTGAGTTAGTGTGAGCTAGCTCACAGCTTTCTAGCCTCCGGCTCACAGATTTCTTTTCTTTTTTTAATAGTTAACTCTCCTAAAGAGGAGATAATTTTATTGCTTTAAAATTTTCAGAAAAGGGGGAGGGTATACAGCGGGATTAAGAAAAGTGGTGAGTGGTATCTTAATTAGTAAGTTAATCTTTTATTAGTAACAATAAGTTCTTCAGCTTCTTCTGTGTTTGACTGATCGTCTTTCATCTTGACCTGTAAATAACAAAATTTTTAGTAGTTTTAGTAGTGTCCTTTTGGGTTAATACAGTCCTTTTTAAGATTGCTGGGGAAAAGATCAACAACCTCAGATATGCAGATGATACCACTCTAATGGCAGAAAGTGAAGAGGACCTAAAGAGCCTCCTGCTCAGAGTAAAAGAGGAGAGTGCAAAACTGGGCTTGAAGCTCAACATCAAAAAAACTAAGATCATGGCATTGGGCCCCATCACTCCTTGGCAAATAGAAGGGGAAGTCGTGGAAGTGGTGACAGACTTCACGTTCCTGGGATCCCAGATCACCGCAGACTGTGACAGCAGCCATGAAATTAAAAGACGCCTGCTCCTTGGGAGGAAAGCGATGGCGAACCTAAGCAGCATGATAAAAAGTAGAGACATCTCCCTGCCAACAAAGGTCCGCATGGTCCAAGCAATGGTATTCCCAGTAGTCATGTATGGCTGCGAGAGTTGGACTATAAGGAAGGCCGAGCGCCGAAGAATAGATTCTTTTGAACTATGGTGCTGGAGAAGACTCTTGAGAGTCCCTTGGACTGCAAGAAGATCAAATCAGTCAATCCTAAAAGAAATCAACCCTGACTGTTCCCTA
>NW_015177099.1:26844-27053 GCF_001447785.1 Gekko japonicus | reverse complement strand
TGGATCAGGCCAGCGGCCCATCAAGTCCAGCACTCCGCGTCACACAGTGGCCAAAACCCCGGTAATCTTTTTTCCCTCCGTGAGCCTCCTTTCCAAAGATGTGTAGTGGTGAGCGCAAGCCACCTCCCGGGGCCCATGCGAGTGGACTCTGCTACACTCCTGGTGGGGAACTGGGCCTTTCTTCCATTAACTCCTTTAATTATTATCAC
>NW_015177099.1:6183-24990 GCF_001447785.1 Gekko japonicus | reverse complement strand
CACACGGCCCCAGGACAGCTCGCCGCCACCGTCCCCAGCGGGTCCGGGACCGGGTTCCCCGCCCAGGGCCCCGGAACCAGCCGCGACCTCGACACCTGAACTCCGACGTTCCACAAGAACCAGGACGGCCCCGTCATATCTCCAGGACTATGTGTGCGGTTAGTCTGGACTATGGGGGGGGGTGTAATGTACTACGCCATGACCACGTGCACGACCGTTGGGCCATGCGGTCAGGCCGAACGGCAGAGCTTCGCTTCCAGGAGAACAATAGTCCAGCGGATCCTAGCCCGCACCTATCAGAGGGCCAGGTCTGCGGCCAAGAGCCTATGGGACTCTCGGCCACTGTAAATAGCCTATAGGGCCTTAGTGGGTGTGTTTTAGGTGGTGGGTTTCTGAGCGTATAAGCCGGCCTGCGAGCCGGCTTACCTTTGTCTTGTTCCTGCTTAATAAAAGTACTTTGCTGAAATCACTCAACGTTTCTCAGTACTTTTCAGTAAGCCGCTCTGAGACTCCCTTGGGTAGTGCAGGGTGGGGTATAAATCCAATCTCTCCCCAAGCTTGCTTAGTGGAACAAAACTGGGGGCTAACAAGGTTGCCAACCTCCAGGTGGGGGTCTAAAGTTCTCCCAGAATTACAACTGGCTTCCAGAGGACTGAGACACCACCATCTATAGGGGGTGGTGACCGAGATCGGCTCCCCTGCAGGAAAAGGGCTGCACTGGAGGGGGAGGACTCTTTGGCCTGGTTTCATCTCAGGTCCCCTCCCTGGCCCCAAAACCAGCCCTTTCCAAGAACGTCCCCAGAATCCCCCCCCAAATGATCCCCACCTTCCTTTTTGCTGTCCAAGATCTTAAAGATAATCTCCCGACGCCTGACTTCAAAGGGGCCCTTCCCGGAGGGGTCCGGCTGCACGGCTTTTCCCTCCTGCGGCTCTTCCCAGTCCTTTTTCCCCGACGTGCAAAAGCCATCAAACACCCCCCCCAAAGCGCCTGTCCTCTCTCCCGCCCCCCCACTCAGCCTCTCTAGCCAGCCGCTCGCCGCTTTTAACCCTTTCGGTGCTGCAGAGGAAGGGGAAATGTGTGTGTCCCCCCCTCCTCTCCAGGAAGGGCCTTCAGCCAGGCAGCTGCCCTCTTTGCATCCCAGCTCCTTGTTCATCCTCCTAGTATAAAGGCGGTAAAACTCAAGGGGTGTGTGTGCGCGTAGACATATACCCACACGTTCAGGGGACTCTCCCCTTCAAGAAGATATACCCAACTGGTTTATTTGTGATGTTTCATGGTTCATGAAGCTGGCATACCATGAACCATACCACATTTTCCCAGTTCATGCCCATCACTACTCAACACCAGTTCTCTAGGTGAAATCCATCTGGTTGTCCTCATGAATTACCCCTGCATTGACCCATGTGGATCTATAAGAACCAGATCATCACTGAGACAGTACCCTAAGACCACAATTGTACCTTTAAAGATTGACTACCTCTTTCAATAGTCTTTCAGTAGTCATGTATGGCTGCGAGAGTTGGACTATAAGGAAGGCCGAGCGCCGAAGAATAGATTCTTTTGAACTATGGTGCTGGAGAAGACTCTTGAGAGTCCCTTGGACTGCAAGGAGATCGAATCAGTCAATCCTAAAAGAAATCAACCCTGACTGTTCCCTAGAAGGCCAGATAAGGAAACTGAACCTCCAATACTTTGGCCACCCAATGAGAAGGGAGCACTCCCTGGAGAAGACCCTGATGCTGGGAAAGACTGAAGGTCAAAGAAGACGGGGACGGCAAAGGATGAGATGGTTAGACAGTGTCCTCGATGCAACGAACATGAAGTTGAGCAAACTTCAGAGGACGGCGGAAGACAGGAGGGCCTGGCGTGATCTTGTCCATGGGGTCGCGAAGAGTCGGACTCAACTGTGCGACTGAACAACATACTAAGCAAAGTACCACTCAAAGAAAGAACTAGAAAACCTTGAAACAAAACTACAAATACACTCCCTTGAATATTCTAAGAATTCCAATCTGCCATATATATATATGGCAATAGTCAGAAAACTACTTCCACAGAGTGTGTCTTAAATATATGAAACCTGCTCTGAGGGAGAACTTAGATTATCAGTCAGTAAAGCTACGGAACAGCCTTATAGAGACAAAGGACACTGGAGAAGGATTTGGCAGAAGGTTTGGGTAGTTAGGGTGAACTCCCATACAAGCCAAATAGTAAGGGAGTTACATTCCTTAGGGACGAGGACAATAACTTCCTGCCAGTGAAAGGGGTTGGGAAGAGAACCCTGGTCTATGATAAAGGAAAGAAGCTTAGACACCTCAGAAGTTAGTAACAGCTGTAAAATCTAAAGAGAGAACCTAGATCTCTGGAGGGTGACATTGAGAAACTTTAAGCAAACACTGTCCTCGAGAAGAAATATTATTAAGAACCGTATTAGAGCTGAACTATACTAAGCTAGGCTTCAACAGTACGTGGCTAGAGAACTGCCAGAAGTACAAGCTGGGTTTCGAAGACATAACTATTGCCTGTCAGAAAACACTGACTCCCAAATGTCTCTTCCCTCAGAGTCAGCAGTGTGATGCAGTAGCTAAAAAGGCAGTAGTGTCCAGATCACATGAAGTGACAGCATCGCTTTGCTCTGGTTCAGGGGTCTTTTCGTAGAAAAAGAGGTGCAGGAGCTCATTAGCATAACTCATTTGCACAACTCATTTGCACATGCCATCACTGGAAGTGTGCCAGAAGGCAGTCTTTAAGCAGTGTCTGGACACACACTTGTCAGGGATGCTGTAGGCTCATCCTGCATTGAGCAGTTCGTTGGACTAGATGCCCTGTATGGTCCCTTCCAACTCTGTGATTCTATTATATTCTACGATTCTAGACCTGTGGATTGTGGAAGCTTTTTTGCCACTTTTTGCCACTTTCTTAGCATGGAACAGGGGGTCATTGGGGGTGGGGGGAATTTGTGAATGCGAGGGGTTCAAATTTGTGAATTTGTGCGGGGGGTTGGACTAGGTGACCCTGGAGGTCCCCACCAACTCTGTAATTCTATGATTCTGGAGGCAACGCCCCCAGGGCACTAAGGTTCTTTGAGTTGTGTGCCTAGCCAATTGATTACAAACTGTGAGATACAGTCCAGGCAGCAAGAAGGGTAAAAGAAAAGAGTTTATTTGAATAAATGGGACATCATACAGCCAACACTAGAGCCCAAATGTCCAGTGAGTAATGGCAGGGATCTGACTTATATAATTTTGATGCTCCTCCCAATTTTACACCACCACTGACATCATTTACATTTACATTTTGCTCAGTTTGATGTTCTTTGTTTGCAACATTCATTAATCTTACATTTGACAAACAAGATGTTACTACATTTCAGCTGTACGGATCTTTGATGATGCAAGGTGCCTGTCTTGTTAAAAATGATATATGCATCTTATTGGCTGTTCTCCCAGACTTCCTCACCTCTAAATGAACTTACAGGCTGAGTTCTTACTGAGTACAGGATTTAACTTTTCCCATTAGAATATGGTTCCATTATATCAATACATGCATATATGTATATAAAAAACACTTTAATAACATCTGCAGGCTATTCCCACTAAAGATGTATGAAACATGTAAAAAATATGAAAAACATAGGATAATGACATTCCAAAAAACCCTCTTTATATGCATTTTCCTTTATTTTAACCCTTCAGGGGATTTTTGATGAATTTTTAGAAGGTATTAAATCTAAATTAAATATTCTGGTTTTGCAAAAAGATACCATTTTGCTTTAGCCAATTGGGAGTCCTCCTTGTATATAGTATATATAAATTCTGCATCTTTAGCTGTCTTTCTATACAAATAAACATTCTATTTCACTTAAAATAATGAGAGCTGCTAAAAAGGCGAATACATATTGCTTATGATCAGAATAAGGTTTCAAATAACTCAATATTAGTATGCTAATGTCAGGTCTTGAACTTGGCAGTGATCTGTTGGGAGAGAAAGAGGTTTCAAGCATAGACATTATGTGTGAGAATTGGCTCCACTGGCACCAGTTCCCTTGTTATACATAATTCAAACAATCGCCGCCCCCCAGTGCCCAGTCCAATCACACCCTCACATCCAGCCCACCAAAATCTACAGTGCTCCAGCAGCCCTCCTCCAGCACCTGCAAGCATACAGTTACATTAGCAAACAGTGTTTGGTACTCAGGGGTCATTTCGTAGAAAAAGAGCTAGGGGGACTCATTAGCATAACTCATTAGCATATGCCACAAACCCTGACATCACCGGAAGTGTGTCCTCCCCACAGCCGGCGGCGACCTCCAGCGGGCACCAGCAGGGAGCTCCAGGCCCCGTCCTCCTGCACCTCACCCAGGGGGATGGCGTCCCCCCGCGTCCCCCCAAATGACCCCTGCTGGTACTCAAGGTCAAGCACACATACTTCCCACCATGGAGAGCCCCCACAAGAATGCAGTTACAAGCTGGTGTAACTCTCAGTGAAGCAATTCCAGACATTCACCCACACACTCACATTTCCCCTCCACAACTGGTCAACAGAAAAAAACAAAGCATGTAGAGATACAGAAGACAGTCAGTAAATACAATGCATGGCAAATGAGGGTCAGGTTTTACAGTTAAAGCGTTTTAAACTTAAGAAGAAAAGGTTAGCTTGATCTTCCTTATTAAAAATACTAAAAGTCATAAACAGTAAAGAGCTTCTGAAACTGTTATGAAGCCGAAAGCCTAAATATAAATCTTCAACTTTTGACAGGTCGTTCCTGTGATGGATCATTCCATCCTCATTAATAGTGTACTGATGGGGTTTTTTGATGCTGGGACACCTGTTCATTAAGAAATTCCTTCTTTGACCATTAAATAGGATATAAGACAGCTGTTTTTTACAATTCTGCTTGGTATTAACTGGTTTGCCAACTGTTCCAGGAAATCCCAATGTCTTTTCCCAAAGACCTCTGAAATACAAGCAATAATCAATAGATTTTTTTCATTAGGCCTCCTCTACAATTCTATAGGTGTACCAGAGATTTTGCAGTTTTAGCCGAGGACTGAGGCTCAATCCAGGCCTAATACTGCAACAGAGGCAAGAGGAGGGAGGGCAGTTCTCCACAGCAGTACATCAGTTTACACATGAAGCTAGAACAGCAGGTTTCCCCCATCTTTCTGTCAGCCAAAGGGAACTACTACGCCCCCATTCTACCCTTTCTCTAAGCCTCCATGGTACAAAGCCTTATTTCCTGGAAAAGGCTTCTTCCTCGCCAGCTTAGCGCTGCACATACACCTCACTTGCAAACAAGCCGCCGGCTAAGAGCTGTAAAGGCACCTGAGCTTCCAGTTTCGGCGCAGCGATATTGGGGCGAGCTGCGGAGCTCCGCTCCAGTGACCACCTGAATCCCACAGCTTGGGAGAGTCTGGGGCAACCAGGCTCTTAGGAGGCCTTCATGAGGGGGGGGTTGTCCTGAAGCAGAGGACATGACGGGGAACTCAATCGGGGCGGCAGCAACAATTCAGATTCTCTCGTCTGTCCTGAGCCACAGCTGAAGCAAAAACCATATTTGCTTTAAGTTGTGACTGCCAGACTACTCAATCAAAACTAAATGATTTTCCATATTAAATGTCTCTCTACACTATAAGAAAACTCTCCACAAGTCAGTGTTTCTCTTTTGATGAAAATCTGTTGAAATATAGTTGAAGATCTGAACTGGATGACAGAAAGTTTACAAAGGTAAAGGGGGGTTAGGGAACTACTGCTTAGCAATTCCCCCCTCAATTTAGAAGTGGCTCTCAAGCGACACAAAGTCATATTTAAAACAGGACCAGAAGTAACAGAAGAAATTTGACTGTGTTGTCCCCTTTGAGATCTAAACTTGGTTCTAAATTGGAAGAGGATTTAAAGTTACTAAAGAATTCGGTGTGACTTTATAATGAATTGAATACTACCCATTTGGAGTATACTGAAATAAAATTGGATTTTGGAAGTCTATGAGTGGAAGAAGGCTTAAAGAAAAACTCAGCAAATTGGATTCTCTGATCTAGTCTAAACAAACTCTCTTAGATTAGATATTTAGCTAAGCTACCCCGTGGAAAATGGCGACATTACAAGCGTTTATGGAAACAGTGAAAGACATGTTCTATGGAGCTATGCTTCCAATACAGCAAGAATTACATCTATTATCTAACCATGTCCAAGAACTAACTTCTAAACCTAGTCAAATAGAAAATCTATTGGAACATCTACCAAATGAAATACAAGATTTGAATAAGCATAAGCATAAGAGCATAAGAGATGCCAATGTTGGATCAGGCCAAAGGCCCATCCAGTCCAACACTCTGTATCCCACAGTGGCCAGAAATACCAGTGCCATCAGGAGGTCCACCAGTGGGGCCAGGACATTAGAAGCCCTCCCACTGTTGACCCCCCCCAAGCACCAAGATGACAGAGCATCACTTGCCCCAGAGTCCCTATCTATACCTTGTGGCTAATAGCCACTGATGGACCTCTGCTCCATATGCTTATCTAATTCCCTTTTGAAGCCGTCCATGCTTGTAGCTGCCACCACTTCCTGTGGCAGTGAATTCCAAGTGTTAATCACTCTTTGGGTGAAGAAGTACTTCCTTTTATCCGTTCTAACCCGACCGCTCAGCAATTTCATGGAGTGCCCACGGGTTCTTGTATTGTGAGAAAGGGTTTATATAGCGGCATTATGATATTGGCTGATCTGTTTACAATACCCTTCCTAATAATCCCCAGCATAGCATTGGCCTTCTTTATTGCAGTCACACACTGTCTCGACATTTTCAGTGAGTTATCTACTACAACTCCAAGATCTCTCTCTTGATCTGTCTCTGCCAGTTCAGACCCCATCAACGTGTATTTATAGTTAGGATTTTTGGCTCCAATGTGCATCACCTTGCACTTGGCCACATTGAACCCCATTTGCCATGTTGACGCCCACTCGCCCAACTTTGACAGATCCCTTTGGAGTGCCTCACAATCCTCACTGGTTTTCACCACCCTGAACAACTTCGTATCATCCGCAAATTTAGCCACTTCACTGCTTACTCCCAACTCCAAATCATTAATGAACAAGTTAAAAAGCAGTGGACCAAGTACTGATCCCTGTGGTACCCCACTGCTTACACCCCTCCACTGGGAGAACTGCCCATTTATACTCACTCTCTGTTTTCTATTAATTAGCCAGTTTTTGATCCATAAAAGGACTTGTCCTTTTATCCCATGATTTTTGAGCTTGCTTAGGAGCCTTTGATGAGGAACTTTATCAAAAGCTTTCTGGAAGTCAAGGTAAACAATATCTATTGGATCCCCCTTGTCCACATGTTTGTTCACCCCCTCAAAGAACATTAACAGGTTAGTGAGACAAGATCTTCCCTTACAGAACCCATGTTGAGTCTGCCTCAATAGGTTTTGTTCATCTATGTGCCTACTAATTCTTTCCTTAATAATGGTTTCCACCAATTTACCCGGTATCGACGTCAGACTGACTGGCCTGTAATTTCCCGGATCTCCTCTGGAACCCTTTTTAAAGATGGGAGTGACATTAGCTACCTTCCAGTCCTCAGGAATGGAGGCTGATTTTAAGGAGAGATTACATATTTTTGTCAGGAGATCCACAAGTTCACAATTGAGTTCTTTCAGAACTCTTGGATGTATGCCATCTGGGCCTGGTGATTTATCAGTTTTTAAGTTGTTTATCAGTTTTAGGACCTCCTCTCTCGTCACCTCAATCTGACTCAGGTCTTTCAACACCCCTCCCGAACTCAGCGGCTCTGGAGTGGGCAAGCACCTCTCATCTTCCACAGTGAAGACGGAGGCAAAAAATGCATTTAGCTTCTCAGCCATTTCCCTATCATCCTTCAGTACTCCTTTTACCCCTTGGTCATCCAAGGGCCCCACTGCCTCCCTGGCTGGTTTCCTGTTTCTAATGTATTTGAAGAAAGTTTTATTGTTGGTCTTTACATTTTTTGCTATATGCTCCTCATATTCCCTTTTTGCATGCCTGACCACAGACTTGCATTTTATTTGCCATAGCCTGTGTTCTGTTTTATCAGCCTCACTGTGAATGAAGAAATGAGATTGGAAATCCCAGAAACGAAATGCTTTAAAGTTGAGATGGAAAGCACAGCAGTTTATTTGCCTGGATTGAAAGGATTTCAAGACATTACGATGGAAGAGCGAAAGATTGCCCTTAACATGACTAATATATTCTTTTTGGATATACAAAGTGAACAAAGAGAATGCTCTACCCCTATATTGAAATATTATAGAAACAATCCTCAGTTGCAGTGCAGAACAAATGACATTGGGAATTCAAGAAGGGGAGAAAGAAAAAAAGGGAGTGGAGGGGGAAAGAAACTATTTAAGATAGAAGTGCTACAGCAATTTTTTTTAATTTGAACTGGAAATTAATGGAAATTAATGATTAAATATAGTTATGTGATATGTAACAAAGCTGTAGCTGAGTAAGCTCAGAAACTGAAATTGAATTAAAATTGAAAGCAAGGGAAATAAGGCAGAAATGGTGATATAAGAAATCTTATAGAAGCCTTTGGGTAGTAGAACCTTAAGGATGAAATTGTTATAGCAGCGAAAATTATTCTTCAACTGGAAATGATTATAAGACAGAATGTGTGTTAAGGATATTTGATATGGAATGTAGTAGAAGTTATTTTTAAATAGAATTGTGTGATATTCATTACTGTTATAGATGCCTAATCTAGAAGAAGAAATTGAATTAAAATTGAAACTAAAGTAAACAATGGCTATAAGATAGACTTACTGATAACAAGATGTACTATTTTAGGAAATCTTAAAGATAGAGACGGAGTGATCCCTGGTGGCCGGAGTGGAGAAACATCTGGCGGCAGCGATGGCGGAGGCGGGAGATGCACGGCGGTGTGTGACGCAGGCACGGCGGTGCCTGATGGACAGAGCTGGGGCCGGAAGCACACACGAGCCGTGCGCCTACGCAGTCCTGCCGGCAGTTGCTGTGGGAACATTGGAGGCCTTGCGGGACGCCGTGCTGAGCCAGCAACCAAGAAATATCAAGAGGACGCCATGTCGACCCAGCCGCCGGTGGGAGAGACCGAGCTAGACGCCGAAGCCGAGCCAGCAGACAGAGAGACCATCAAGGATCCCACCACCAGGGTGCTGGTAGGCAGTCCCACCCCCAAACATTAGATGTGGCCCAAGTTAGGAGTACAAGTTCTTAGAACACAAAAATATGTGAACCGCCCAGAGACCCCCCTTGGGGGGGTTAGGGCGGTATATCAAATCTAAAGTTAAATAAATAAATAAAAAATAGAAGCCTCTGGTATAGTGTTTGTTAAAGTGTACTTGCCAGGATGTTTTCATTATAAGATAGTTGTGGAAATCGGGGAAAACTTTAAGATTTATGGGAGCTAGATCACGGAAATCAATAAATATGAAAAAAAATATGTTAAAGTTGAGAAGCTAGTTAGACATTAAGAGATATCATTAACTTTCAGTTCTTTATTCTTCCATGTTATTAATCCTTTTTTTCTTTCCTTAATAAATTATACAATGATTGAGTACCGGTACAGAATTAAGCGATTAGCTATAACCAATGCTCCCTCCAAGCTGTGGAGTCTTGTGAGCAGAAATTCTACTTTTTGAGCTACTGGCATTAAAGTTGTGAGCGAGCGATTTGGCTACTGCATACATTAATTTGCTCTGGAGCAGTTTTTTCTGAGTTAAGACAAAAATATGTGAGCTGGAGGCTAAAAAACTGTGAGCTAGCGCACACTAATTCAGCTTGGAGGGAATACTGGCTATAACATATGAATTACCAAATGGTATAAGTAGAAGGATTAATGTAATACTGTATGTGGAAGTAAGTGTAAGCAAGAAATTTCTTTTTTATAATACTGTACTTTTTTCTTATCCCATACCCCTAGCCCTTTTTCTAAATAATACTCAATAAAAATTATATTGGGGGGGGGATCTTGCAAAGGCACCTTACTCAACAGATAGACCGGGGGGGGGGGGGGGGGACTGACTTTGCTCTCCTTACTGCTGCAGAACTATAATTGGAGAAGCTGTCCTCCATCATCCTAAAGCCGTTTCCTCTTCCCAGGTTTTATTCCCCCCGTTTCTACTCCAGCCTACCCTCTTTCCCCACTTCCAGGTCCGACAGCTTCTCTTTCGCCTGCCTTGCTTCCTTGCTCCCTTGGTCTCACCGACACACACGGAGCTGGCCCCAGGATCTGCGTGTGGCAGGGAGGTCTCTATCACACAGCACGCAGACCCAGCTGGGAGGCTTCCCCTACCCAGTGGTTTAAACAACGCCAGGAGAAGCTGGCCCCAGAATCGGTCTGTGGTGGGGAGGTCCCTTGCTACTGCACGCAGACTTCTCCGGGTACAGGAAATGGGCGTCCGCTGGTGAAGAAGACAGCATGGGCCCAGGGGATCTTCTGGCTGGGCACAGAAGAAGCAGGCGGAAATGAGGCCAAGCAAGCTGATAAGCTGAACTCAGGGGCAGCTTGGACCAGCAGGGGAGGGGGCAGAGAGAAGAGAGCCATGGGTTGAATTAAAGTCCTGGGCAGGCCGAAACTGGCCTACAGACCATAGGTTTGACACTCCTGCCCTAATGCTTTATCTAAGCCACTTTATGAGTCATTGAGTACAGAGCAACTCTCTTGCCTGGGTAGAAAAGCTCTCTTGAATCATTCAGTTTTGCATCATTTGTGGAAAGCCAGAAGAGAGTGAGCCTTCCGGACTTCCTCAGACAGGCCACTCCAGAAGGTGGGGGCCACAAGTCATGAGATTTCAGGACCTCTTTGAGGAAAAACCCCCAACCCAAAGATTTAATCCCTCCAACTATCTTGAATGTACTTCAGCTGGCAGAGCCCATCCTTGTTTTCTTCCTTGTGGGATCTATCTGAGGGCTTCAAAGATGGCTAAAATTACTTCTATAGTTTGAGTATTTATAGCGTTTCTTCCAAGTTAGGGTACAATTTCTGTGTAGATTAATACTCCTGACAAATGTTTATATTGTTCTGATGCTTTATGTGGTCTGAGGTTGTCTTTTAGCCTTTTCAGGGCTAAGCGGTTGCCTGGTTTCTCCTTCGGAGGGCTCTTACATATTTATGAAAAGTGCTACTCCAACTCAATCTCTTTCCATGTTCTGAGCATTCAAAGGGTTTCTCCCCATGTGGGTGTCTTTGATGCTGCTGAAGACTCCCACTCTGACGGAATCTCTTCCCACACTCTGAGCATTCAAAAGGTTTCTATATGTGGGTTCTGAGATGACACTCCGATTAAATCTCTTTCCACACGCTGAGGATTCAAAAGGTTTCTTGCATGTGTGGGTTTTTTGACACCGTTGAAGATTACCACTCATTCTAAATCCCATTCAGCACCCTGAGCATTCAAAATATTTGTTCCCTGATGCTGTTGAAGACTGCTACTCTCACTGAATCTCCTTCCATACTCTGAGCACTCAAACGGTTTTTCCTGTGTGCGTTCTTTCATGTCTCTGAAGATCACTGCTTGTACTGACTCTCTTTCCGCACTCTGAGCATTCAAAAGGTTTCTCCCCTGTGTGGGTTCTTTTATGCCTCTGAAGACTGCTACTCTCAGTGAATCTCTTTCCACACTCTGAGCATTCAAAAGGTTTCTCCCCTTTGTGCATTCTTTGATGATATTGAAGACCGCCACAAGTACTGAATCTCTTTCTGCACTGTGAGCATTCATAAGGTTTCTCCCCTGTGTGGGTTCTTTGATGACACTGAAGACTCTCACTCTGACTAAATTTCTTTCCACACTCTGAGCACTGAAAAGGTTTCTCTCCCGTGTGGGTTCTTTGATGCCGCTGAAGATTGCTACTCTCACTGAATCCCTTTCCACACTCGGAGCATTCAAAACGTTTCTCCCCTGTGTGCGTTCTTTGATGCTTCTTAAGATCGCTGCTTGTAGTGACTCTCTTTCCACACTCTGAGCATTCAAAAGGTTTCTCCCCTGTGTGGGTTCTTTGATGATATTGAAGACCGCCACAACTACTGAATCTCTTTCCACACTCTGAGCATTCATAAGGTTTCTCTCCTGTGTGGGTTCTTTTATGAAACTGAAGACTGCTACTCTCAGTGAATCTCTTTCCACACTCTGAGCATTCAAAAGGTTTTTCCCCTGTGTGCGTTCTTTGATGCTTCTTAAGATCACTTCTCGTACTGACTCTCTTTCCGCACTCTAAGCATTCAAAAGGTTTCTCCCCTGTGTGCGTTCTTTGATGCTTTTGAAGACCGCCACAAGTACTGAATCTTTTTCTGCATTCTGAGCATTCATAAGGTTTCTCCCCTGTGTGGGTTCTTTGATGACACTGAAGACTCTCACTCTGACTGAATTTCTTTCCACACTCTGAGCATTGAAAAGGTTTCTCCCCCGTGTGAGTTCTTTGATGCCGCTGAAGACTGCTACTCTCACTGAATCTCTTTCCACACTCTGAGCATTCAAACGGTTTCTCCCCTGTGTGGGTTCTTTGATGCCTTTGAAGTTCGCTGCTTGTAATGACTCTCTTTCCGCACTCTGAGCATTCATAAGGTTTCTCCCCTGTGTGGGTTCTCTGATGACTTTGAAGACCGCCACAAGTACTGAATCTCTTTCCACACTCTGAGCATTCATAAGGTTTCTCCCCCGTGTGCGTTCTTTGATGACACTGAAGACTGCTACTCTCACTGAATCTCTTTCCACACTCTGAGCATTCATAAGGTTTCTCCCCCGTGTGCGTTCTTTGATGCCTTTGAAGTTTGCTGCTCGTACTGACTCTCTTTCCGCAGTCTAAGCATTCAAAAGGTTTCTCCCCTGTGTGGGTTCTTTGATGATATTGAAGACCGCCGCAAGTACTGAATCTCTTTCCACACTCTGAGCATTCAAAAGGTTTCTCCCCTGTGTGGGATCTTTGATGACACTGAAGACTCCCACTGTGACTGTATTTCTTTCCACACTCTGAGCATTGAAAAGGTTTCTCCCCTGTGTGGGTTCTTTGATGATATTGAAGACCGCCGCAAGTACTGAATCTCTTTCCACACTCTGAGCATTCAAAAGGTTTCTCCCCTGTGTGCGTTCTTTTATGCTTTTGAAGATCGCTGCTCCTACTGATTCTCTTTCCGCAGTCTGAGCATTCAAAAGGTTTCTCCCCTCTGTGGGTTCTTTGATGCCGCTGAAGAGTGCTACTTTGACCGAATCTCTTTCCACATTCTGAGCATTCAAAAGGTTTCTCACCTGTGTGGGTTCTCTGATGACATTGAAGAACGACATTGTAACTGAATCTCTTTCCACACTCTGAGCATTCATAAGGTTTCTCCCCTGTGTGTGTTCTTTGGTGCCGCTGAAGACTGCCACTCCCACTGAATCTCCTCCCACATTCTGAGCATTCAAATGGTTTCTCCCCTGTGTGTGTTCTTTGGTGCCGCTGAAGACTGCCACTCCCACTGAATCTCCTCCCACATTCTGAGCATTCAAATGGTTTCTCCCCTGTGTGTGTTCTTTGGTGCCGCTGAAGACTGCCACTCCCACTGAATCTCCTCCCACATTCTGAGCATTCAAATGGTTTCTCCCCTGTGTGTGTTCTTTGGTGCCGCTGAAGACTGCCACTCCCACTGAATCTCCTTCCGCACTCTGAGCATTCAAAAGGTTTCTCCCCTGTGTGGGTTCTTTGATGATACTGAAGACTCTCACTGTGACTGTATTTCTTTCCACACTCTGAGCATTGAAAAGGTTTCTCCCCCGTGTGGGTTCTTTGATGCCGCTGAAGACTGCTACTCTCACTGAATCTCTTTCCGCACTCTGAGCATTGAAAAGGTTTCTCCCCTGTGTGCGTTCTTTGATGCTTTTGAAAATCGCTGCTGTTACTGACTCTCTTTCCGCACTCTGAGCATTCAAAAGGTTTCTCCCCTCTGTGGTTTCTCTGATGATAATGAAGACCGCTACGCGTACGGAATGTCTTTCCACACTCTGAGCACTCAAAACGTTTCTCCGCTGTGTGGGTTCTTTGATGACACTGAAGAACGCCATTGTAACTGAACTTCTTTCCACACTCTGAGCATTCAAAAGGTTTCTCCCCTGTGTGGGTTCTTTGATGACACTGAAGACTACCATTGTGACGGAATCTCTTTCCACACGCTAAGCATTCAAAAGGTTTCTCCGCAGTATGCGTTCTTTGATGCCGCTGAAGAACACTACTGTCACCGAATCTCTTTCCACACTCTGAACAGTCAAAAGGTTTCTCCCCTGTGTGGGTTCTCTGATGTTGCTGAAGATAGGTACTCCGACTGCATCTCTTTCCACACTCTGAGCATTCAAAAGGTTTCTCTCCTGTGTGTGTTCTCTGATGCAGCTGAAGATTTCCACTCTGAGTGAATCTCTTTCCACACTCTGAGCATTCAAAAGGTTTCTCCCCTGTGTGGGTTCTCTGATGTTGCTGAAGATAGGTACTCCGACTGCATCTCTTTCCACACTCTGAGCATTCAAAAGGTTTCTCCCCTCTTTTTAGTCTTAGGTTCACTAGAAGCTGTGACCTATATTTGGTGTACTTTCTGTACTGAACAGATTTTTTGGTATTCATTATATTGTACTTTGGAAACTGTCTTCCATCTCTCTTCTCAACCACATGGCCGCCTTTCTTTCTCACAGGTCTGCTTCGATTCGTGACCTTTCCTTTTAAATCTTCATTATTAACTTTATCTGGCAATTGCAGATGAAGTTCCTCATTCTTTTCATTCTGCTGATTGTTTTCTGCTGGAATAAAGAGAGAGCATTTATTTATTAGTTTGGTTTGTTTACTGCCCTCGTGGCGAGCGAGCTCAGGGCAGTTCACATCAAAGATTCATGTGATCTGAAGAGAAACCAGAGTAGATCCTAGATATCCAGAAACAGACTATCTTGTTCTATTGAACACAAAACTTGCTCCGCTTTAGCATTTGGTATCTTTCCAGAATATGGACTACCTGTTGCTTACCTTTCCCAGATTACCTCACCCCAGTTACGCCGCTCTTTTATGTTAGGAAGTTTTAATGTTTTACCTTCAGCAGTATTCTCTGGGAGGTTTGCCAACACCTCCTATCAAGGAAGACTTTGCCAATGTAAAGGAAGGAACCCAGAAACGGTAGCCCATGTTCGACTTCATTGTGATCTTTATGAGGATGTGCGGGACTGTATAATTAAACCTATTGGGTCTAACTTTCACGGTCTATCTGAGGGAAAGTTAGTATCTCTTTTACTATATGACCGATGTTCCCACATTACAAGTTCATTTGCAAGGTACCTTCTGGTTGCCATAACAATCAGGGGGCAAAACTGTAGCTCTTGTGTGATGCTTGATGGTTTTTATAACTGAAATTTTCTGTAAACTGGCCATGTTGTACCCCTTTTCTTTTTATGCCAATAAAGGTATTTGGATTGGATTGGTTCACATCAAAGTCATATAAAACACATCAAATCTATTAAATAGTTTATGATACAATTCTAGTGCCCAATAACTGTATGGCGCCATCAAACAATTCTGGACCCCTATTTACATTGGGGGAAAGCCGACAGGAGACGAAAAGTCTCTGGTTCGGGTTGGCTCATCTCAGAGAGATGAGGGGGTACCTGTTGCTTTTCTACAGGGAGGTGGATTGAAATTGTCCACTGAGACCATGGCTAGTGACATGGACTGCCTGACAAGGTCTCGAGATAGCATGAGGAAGGTGGCAGGCTTAACCAGTATGGGAAATTACAGCTGTTTCTATACAAATGCTCAAAGTGTCCGAGGTAAAATCGGGGAGTTGGAGAGCTTGGTGTCGGAGGGAAAAATAGACATTGTGGGTATTTCAGAAACTTGGTGGGATGAGGAAAATCAGTGGGATACGGTGATTCCCGGTTATATATTATATCGGAAGGATAGGGGGGGAAGGGTTGGAGGTGGGGTGGCTCTGTATGTCAGAGAGGGTATAAAGTCCAGAAAGATTGAGAGGCTAAGATAATTGGATTCGCTTCTTGAAGTTCTGTGGGTTGAAATAGGGGGGCCAAAAGGAAACTTAACACTGAGAGTTTGTTATCGCCCACGGGATCAAAAGGTAGAGGAGGATTATAAAATGATGAATGAATTAAAGATAGCAGCTAGACAAAAACACTGTGTCGTAATAGGTGATTTTAACTACCCACACATTGATTGGGTCAATATGTGTTCTAGTCGAGAGAAAGAGATTGAGTTTCTAGACACTCTAAATGACTGTGCTATGGAGCAGATGGTCATGGAACCTACCAGGGGAGAGGCGATCCTTGATTTGGTCCTAAGTAACACTCAAGACCTGGTGAGAGATGTAAAAGTGATTGCACCGCTTGGGAACAGTGATCATAATGTTGTTGAGTTCAACATTTGTACAAATAGGGAATTGGCCAAAAAGACTCACACAACCACTTTTAACTTTAAAAGGGGTAATTTTTCTGATATGAGGGGACATGTGGGGAGGAAACTGAAGGGAAAAGTAGAAAGGGTCAAAACCATTGGGGAAGCTTGGAAACTGTTTAAAACTACAATTCTAGAAGCTCAAATAAAATATATTCCGCAGGTTAGGAAAGGCACAAACAGGTATAAGAAAAAGCCTACATGGTTAACAAACAAAGTAATGGAAGCTGTAAAAGGTAAAAAGGATTCCTTTAAGCGGTGGAAAGCTAGTCACAGTGAGGCTGATAAAACAGAACACAGGCTATGGCAAATAAAATGCAAGTCTGTGGTCAGGCATGCAAAAAGGGAATATGAGGAGCATATAGCAAAAAATGTAAAGACCAACAATAAAACTTTCTTCAAATACATTAGAAACAGGAAACCAGCCAGGGAGGCAGTGGGGCCCTTGGATGACCAAGGGGTAAAAGGAGTACTGAAGGATGATAGGGAAATGGCTGAGAAGCTAAATGCATTTTTTGCCTCCGTCTTCACTGTGGAAGATGAGAGGTGCTTGCCCACTCCAGAGCCGCTGAGTTCGGGAGGGGTGTTGAAAGACCTGAGTCAGATTGAGGTGACGAGAGAGGAGGTCCTAAAACTGATAAACAACTTAAAAACTGATAAATCACCAGGCCCAGATGGCATACATCCAAGAGTTCTGAAAGAACTCAATTGTGAACTTGTGGATCTCCTGACAAAAATATGTAATCTCTCCTTAAAATCAGCCTCCATTCCTGAGGACTGGAAGGTAGCTAATGTCACTCCCATCTTTAAAAAGGGTTCCAGAGGAGATCCGGGAAATTACAGGCCTGTCAGTCTGACGTCGATACCGGGTAAATTGGTGGAAACCATTATTAAGGAAAGAATTAGTAGGCACATAGATGAACAAAACCTATTGAGGCAGACTCAACATGGGTTCTGTAAGGGAAGATCTTGTCTCACTAACCTGTTAATGTTCTTTGAGGGGGTGAACAAACATGTGGACAAGGGGGATCCAATAGATATTGTTTACCTTGACTTCCAGAAAGCTTTTGATAAAGTTCCTCATCAAAGGCTCCTAAGCAAGCTCAAAAATCATGGGATAAAAGGACAAGTCCTTTTATGGATCAAAAACTGGCTAATTAATAGAAAACAGAGAGTGAGTATAAATGGGCAGTTCTCCCAGTGGAGGGGTGTAAGCAGTGGGGTACCACAGGGATCAGTACTTGGTCCACTGCTTTTTAACTTGTTCATTAATGATTTGGAGTTGGGAGTAAGCAGTGAAGTGGCTAAATTTGCGGATGATACGAAGTTGTTCAGGGTGGTGAAAACCAGTGAGGATTGTGAGGCACTCCAAAGGGATCTGTCAAAGTTGGGCGAGTGGGCGTCAACATGGCAAATGGGGTTCAATGTGGCCAAGTGCAAGGTGATGCACATTGGAGCCAAAAATCCTAACTATAAATACACGTTGATGGGGTCTGAACTGGCAGAGACAGATCAAGAGAGAGATCTTGGAGTTGTAGTAGATAACTCACTGAAAATGTCGAGACAGTGTGTGACTGCAATAAAGAAGGCCAATGCTATGCTGGGGATTATTAGGAAGGGTATTGTAAACAGATCAGCCAATATCATAATGCCGCTATATAAATCAATGGTGCGACCTCATCTGGAATACTGTGTGCAATTCTGGTCACCACACCTTAAAAAGGATATTATAGCTTTGGAAAAAGTGCAGAAAAGAGCAACTCGAATGATAAAAGGGTTGGAACACTTTCCCTATGAGGAACGGTTAAGGCGCTTAGGGCTCTTTAGCTTGGAGAAACGACGACTGAGGGGTGACATGATTGAGGTTTATAAGATTATGCATGGGAAAGAGCAGGTAGAGAAAGAGGTACTTTTCTCCCTTTCTCACAATACAAGAACCCGTGGGCACTCCATGAAATTGCTGAGCGGTCGGGTTAGAACGGATAAAAGGAAGTACTTCTTCACCCAAAGAGTGATTAACACTTGGAATTCACTGCCACAGGAAGTGGTGGCAGCTACAAGCATGGACGGCTTCAAAAGGGAATTAGATAAGCATATGGAGCAGAGGTCCATCAGTGGCTATTAGCCACAAGGTATAGATAGGGACTCTGGGGCAAGTGATGCTCTGTCATCTTGGTGCTTGGGGGGGGGTCAACAGTGGGAGGGCTTCTAATGTCCTGGCCCCACTGGTGGACCTCCTGATGGCACTGGTATTTCTGGCCACTGTGGGATACAGAGTGTTGGACTGGATGGGCCTTTGGCCTGATCCAACATTGGCATCTCTTATGTTCTTATGTTCTTATGTTCTCTAATCTGGGAGAACCAGGTTTGATTCCCCACT
>NW_015177099.1:0-2454 GCF_001447785.1 Gekko japonicus | reverse complement strand
TGAGGTGATGAGAGAGGAGGTCCTACGACTGATAGACAACTTAAAAACTGATAAATCACCAGGCCCGGATGGCAAACATCCGAGAGTTCTGAAAGAACTCAAATGTGAACTTGTGGATCTCCTGACAAAAATATGTAATCTTTCCTTAAAATCTGCCTCCATTCCTGAGGACTGGAAGGTAGCTAATGTCACTCACATCTTTAAAAAGGGTTCCAGAGGAGATCCGGGAAATTACAGGCCAGTCAGTCTCATGTCGATACCGGGTAAATTGGTGGAAACCATTATTAAGGATAAAATTAGTAGGCACATAGATGACCAAAACCTATTGAGGCAAACTCAGCATGGGTTCTGTAAGGGAAGATCTTGTCTCACTAACCTGTTAGTGTTCTTTGAGGGGGTGAACAAACATGTGGACAAGGGGGACCCAACAGATATTGTTTACCTTGTCTTCCAGAAAGCTTTTGATAAAGTTCCTCATCAAAGGCTCCTAAGCAAGCTCAAAAATCATGGGATAAAAGGACAAGTCCTCTTGTGGATCAAAAACTGGCTAATTAATAGGAAATAGAGAGTGAGTATAAATGGGAAATTTCTCAGTGGAGGGTGGTAAACAGTGAGGTACCGCAAGGATCAGTACTCGGTCTGATGCTTTTTAACTTGTTTATTAATGATTTGGAGTTGGGAGTAAGCAGTGAAGTGGCTAAATTTGCAGATGACACGAAGTTGTTCAGGGTGGTGAGAACCGGGGAGGATTGTGCGGCACTCCAAAGGGATCTGTTGAGGATGGGCGAGTGGGCATCAACATGGCAAATGGGGTTTCATGTGGCCAAGTGCAAAGTGATGCACATTGGAGCCAAAAATCCTAACTATAAATACACATTGATGGGGTCCAAACTGGCAGAGACTTAACAAGAGAGAGAGTTGTATTAGATAACTCACTGAAAATGTCGAGACAGTGTGTGACTGCAATAAAAAGGTTAGGAAAGGGTTGGAACACTTTCCCTATGAAGAAAGATTAAAACGCTTGGGGCTCTTTAGCTTGGAGAAACGACAGCTGAGGGGTGACATGATTAAGGTTTATAACATTATGCATGGGATAGAGCAGGTAGAGAAATAGGTACTTTCCCCCCTTTCTCACAAGACAAGAACTTGTGGGCACTCCATGAAATTGCTGAGCAGTAGGGTTAGAACAGATAAAAGGAAGTACTTCTTCACCCAAAGAGTGATTAACACATGGAATTCACTGCCACAGGAGGTGGTAGCAGCTACAAGCATAGACTGCTTCAAGAGGGAATTAGATAAGCATATGGAGCAGAAGTCCATCAGTGGCTATTAGCCACAAGGTTTAGATAGGAACTCTCAGTCTGGGGCAAGGGATGCTCTGTGTATTCTTGGTGCTTGGGGGGGGGCAACAGTGGGAGGGCTTCTAATGTCTTGGCCCCACTGCTGGACCTCCTGATGGCACCTGGAGTTTTTGGCCACTGTGTGACAGAGTGTTGGACTGGATGGGCCACTGGCCTGATCCAGCATTGGCTTTTCTTATGTTCTTATAAATTGTGCACTTCTAACTTTCAAAGGGATATCCTTGGTTGTTCTGCCAAGACCCATCATGACTGGGTGGTTGATCAGAACAACCTCAAACAAAACTAATCCAGATATTAAGTACAGTACTCTTTTTCACCCACTGAAACTAAGATGTTAGGAATGTTAAGGAAAGCTGTGTTAAGCCAGGGTGACTCACGAATCGAAGAAGCTGGTTTCTGATACTCTTATCTATTTAGAATTCGATAGTGACTTCGGACTGCTGCAAAGTATAAACACCCCGAGAAGGCAAAAGTCACGGGAGTCAAAGTGGTGTACAGTGAGGGCCCACAGTACTCAGCAGAGTCCTGAAGCTTCCTGGGAACACGACCAAAGTTTCAACTATAGGAGCTAATTACTGCAGAAATTAAAGTACCACAGGTGTATCAGAGGTTTTGCAGAGTTTTAGCCGAGGACTGAGGCTCAATCCAGCCCTGATTCTGCAACATTTAGCACCTGGGAGGGCAGGTAAGGTCCAAAGGTCTATATATGACTGCAGTAGGAAAGGATTGACGGTCCTTTGGCCTTGGCCAGCATGGCCACCACCCCCTAGATGGAAAGCCTGAACACCAGGTCGTGACGTCACAGTAATGGCGACGAGGGTAGTCATAACATTCCCTGTGTGGTTATGTGGGGCTAACCTGAGGGCTGCTGTTAAGGGTGAATCACACCCTGTGTAATGATTTCAGTTAATCGGTTGTGTTCCTTTAAATGTTTTGTTGAATATAGCAGAGTTAGAGAGCTAACAGAAAGTTTGGTTGCTGGCACTTTGTCAGCCAAAAAAAGTGAAATAAACAGACAATCAGGGCATTCTGAACAGAGTAAAGAGAATTGCCTAAAATTGTGCTATATTGTGCTTCATAACCACGTGAATGA
>NW_015177098.1:235190-241676 GCF_001447785.1 Gekko japonicus | reverse complement strand
CCTCCTGGAGATCAGTTGTAATTCTCAGTTATCTCAAGTCTCACCTGGAGATTGGGAACAGTGGTTCCCCAGGAGGGAATGGCTGGTTGGGGGGGGGGCGGTGATGGTGGAGTGTATGGCACTGCACCTGTCTAAGGTCCCACCCCTCCGCAAACCTCACCCTCTCCAGGCTCCACCCTCAAATCCCTATCTCCTTCCCAGCCAATTATCAACCTACCTTTATTTCCCCCTCACTCTTCAGCTTTCCATCTTCCCCCCACCTGCAGCCTCCACTGTACTCTGAAGCCCTGACTGCCATGTCACATTGACTGTCACGGAGGGACCATCTCAGCAGGGTATAAGGGAAAAGAGTTCATCATTTTCTCCAGGGAAACTGATCTCTGCCATCTGGAGAGCAGTTGTAATTCTGAGTGATCTCCAGCCCTCACCTGGAGATTGGCAACAATGGTTTTCCAGGAGGAAAATTAGTCTTTGCAATGGGGACCAAAGCAGATAACATCATTCTCCTCTCCTCCTTTTGACTTGCACAACAACCCTGTGAGGTAGGTTAGGCTGAAAGTCTGTGACTGGTCCAAAATCACCCACTCAGCTTCTACAGCAAGAACCTAGATCTAGCAGACCCTGGTCTGAAGCACTGATGGCTACGCCTAGGGTAGCCAACCTCCAGGTGGAGCCTGAAGATCATCAGGTATCACAACTGAACTCCAGACATCAGATCTCCCCCTCACACACAGAGAAAATAACTGCTTTGAAAGGCGGGCTTTATAGGATTCTGTTCACCTGAGGCCTCTCTCTTTCCCCAAACCCTGGCTTCCATAGATTCTACCAGAAAATCTCCAGGAATCTCCCTACCTGGATCTGGCAACCCAAGTCAGGACTGGCTCCAATGAGTTCCTCACAAAGGCCTGCAAAGGGTTTCCTTCCTTTGTCTGAACCAAGCTTTATTGCCCACTGTGGTCAAACGAGCTCCAGTTTACAACTCTGCTGTTTGCCTCCTACCATTGTCCCGTGGGTGTATCTCCTTAGGTTCGCTGTTGCCACTCACTGAATTGTCACTGCCTTTTTAGAGGTACACAGAGACTCCTCTGGTCAAATCTCCCTATTTGGAGATGGAATCCCCAATCTTTGGAGGATCCCTGGAAAGTTGGATACCCAAGGGTCTGGCCTTTCCTTGCCTCCATGGGCTATCCCCTCCCTTTGTTATTGTGCAGAGCAGGGGAGACTATGTGGTCAGAGCACAACACAGATTATTTGTCCAAATTAAAGAATTTATCTAAGTAGTTACACAGTTATGGAGCACACATACACCCAAAATGAATAAGGGACAGCTGTAGGAGTAAGCACACACTATGAACCAACAGTGCATAAAACAACAGGGGTTAAACGCCATCCTCTTCCCCTACACACCAGCCTCTGGCTCTCTGCTCTAGCCTCTCTCTCTCTGACCCAAGAGAGCAAGTAAACTTCCATACATTCCTCAGTCCAACCGACTGTGGAGTGGCTGAATTTCTGCTGCCTCCCAGGGTTCCCCCACATCTGTGGGTTGTGGCCTGGACAGCCTGGTCAGCACAGGCAGCAGAAGCCTTTCCTAACCTCCTGTAGGAGGAAGACTGCCTCCCCCCTGTATGGGCTGCATCTATATTGATGCTGCCCTGCCCCTTGGGACAGTCCCTCTTTTCTCGCACTTTTTGGCCTTGGGGCAGCTGGGAACTGTAGTCCAGCAGATGAGGAGGCCCTATTCAACCCAGTGAGTGATACCCCTACAGGCCCCTGTCTGGAACTACAGCTCAATTAAACCTTATGGTGGAACATTTTAAACAACCACAGACAGCAGCCATCTTACAAACACAGGTAACTGCCATTTGTTACACCTACCAACAGCTACTGAGGGAAAAGTTACTCCCACACAAGAGGCAAGCAGGAGAAAGCCATTTGCAAGTAACTCTGACAGGGCAGAGTGACTGAAGGGGGGGTGGGCGGGGAAGAGGAGCAGACCCAGCACCCGGGCAATGGCACGTGAGTACTCTTGAGTGGTGGCTGATGCATCAATGGCTGAGGGAGGGCATTGCACAGCCAATGGGAGTGCATGGAATGTTGCCACTTTAAAACAGTTTTATTATATAGGAGAGATCAGTTACAAACAATTGGTGAGCTAAAACTGTGTAAAAGGAACATGTCCACTAAGCTGCTTAGATGCTTAAATTATGAGGTCCAGTAAGAATATTTACTTTCAATAAATAGAATGGATCATGTATCAAGAGTTATTGTTAAATGTGGAATTCTATTCAGTAACTAAAGATAAAACAAATGCTGTGTGGTTACATGCTGTGGATATTTAATTGGCTCAGGTGTTTGCTCATTGTGTGAGTACTGTTTTCCTTGTGTTCGTGCATATGAACCAGCATTTAGCGTAAACATCATTAGCTCACTGATTAGATTTTTTAATAGGGCTATTTACTTGCTTCCTTTCTAAATAGCTTTGTTCTGTGAATGTGCTCTGCTTTCTGGTGTTTGTCAGTACATGGACAATTTCCATTTTTGTCTCCAAAAAATACTGTTTTTCCTCCATCTGCATTGCATTTGCCGCCTTCTCTTTCAGAAAAATGTATACAGCTTTGCTAGAAATTGTGTGTGGAGGCTCAGGCTTGTTGGATATTTCTCACTAATATTCATCAATTCTTAGCATAATGTGTTGGATTTCACCAGTTTTCCCACTGGTGGAAAAGAGAGGATAGTACCCCTCTTTATGACTAGAAAGGCTATACTGAAGATCATGCAACCTGCATGGACAGAAAATGTGTATGATGGAGCTGTAGGGAGGAGGGAAATCTATCCAGATTAGATGTTCTCCCTCTGGAGCAGCAGAAAAGCTGGTGAGATCCAACTCAATATATTTAGTCATCCAGATAAGCTAAGAATCTATTGTCAGGCATTTTTTCCCCAGTTGCAATAAACTGAGAGTGGAATCCCTCCTAAAAAGAGTTAAATCTCTCTAAGCCCATTATTTTCAATGGAGTTGGAAGATTGTAACTCTGCTCAGGATGGCAGGAAAGCCTAGTGTCTGTGGCCTATACCTTACACTGAGCATCTGTTCTGATAGCTAATTGTTTTCATGGAAGTAATAAATATTTGTCTGGAATGTGCCACTCTAAAGTCGAAGTGTGGGCTCACATGACTGAATACAGTTGCAACTGTTGTAAAATAGTCAAAAAGTGTTTAATACTCAGACTATTTGATGGATTTTGCTCTATTGGAAAGAAGAGATTTCTTTGCCTTTTAAAAATACTTTATTCTAAGGGAAAAGGGTTCATCGGATTACTACAAATCAACATAACACTAAGAGCTACATTTCTATGCTGCCTACAGACAAAACAAGCACACATGTAATGGAGAATCTCTCCTACTTCTTGACCCTTGAAAGGAAGTCACCTGAAACAAATGACCAATCTGTATCACAGTAGAAGCTACTTTTCCCGGGCTAATCCCCCATTGGCTTAGTGCCAGGTATCCCTTCCAGGTCAGTCTAAACAACAGCAAACTAGGAATACAAGTTAACCCTATAATGACTGAATCAGAAATTGTAAACACATACATTTCCAACACCCCTTGTCAAGGTCTAACATGTAAGTCATACATACACATACAAAAACGTTATTCATTATTCAATTCAACATTTGTACCAATCATATTCAACATTTTACGTAGACGTTCAAATTTCTCTTTGGTCAGTGGCTTAGTCAGAATGTCAGCCACCATTTCTTCTGTACGACAATGCTCAATATCTATCAGCTTCTTCTTGTACAAATCTTTCACTAAAGCACACTTAATACCAATTGATCTACTTCTAGCTGTGGTGCTTTCTTCCTTACATATGGTAATACAAGCCTGATTATCTTCAAACATAAGTACAGGTACAGGTTCTCTTATTCCAAAGTCCTTTAACATATGAAAAATCCATTCAAGTCTACTACAGGCACTTGCTGCTGAAACACACTCCGCTTCCGCTGTAGACTGCGCCACAACAGTTTGTGTTCTACTAGTCCAGTCTATTAGTCCATCTCCGTAGAAAAATAGATATCCACTTGTAGACTTGTAGTTGTCCGATTCTTCTCCCCAGTTGGCGTCCATGTATACGACTAGTCTGGGCCCTTCAGACGGTGCAATTTTCAGTTGTAAGTCCATTGTTCCTTTCAGGTACCGCGCCAGTTTCTTTATTGCACTCCAATCATGATGATTAGGCGAACTCACTTTTCTGCATAAGGTGCCAACTGCCGCTGTGATGTCTGGTCTCGTGGTTTTGCTCAGGTAGAGAAGTTTCCCAACTGCTTCTCTGTATTCTCCAATGTCTCTGAGTGGTTGTCCATTCTTTTCCTTCAGATATCCAGGTTCCATTGGTATGGATGATGTTTTACAGTCCTTCATGCCAATAGATTCTACAAAGTCCATAATCTTTCGTTTCTGGCATAGAAGAAAAGTCCCATCCTCGAGTCTCTCAATTTGCATTCCGAGGTACTGTTGTACATCTCCTAGCTGTTTGACTTCCACGTCCTTATTCAGTCCATCAGCTATGTCTTTGATGTCCTTTCTGTTTTGACAGGCCACGATCAGGTCGTCAACGTAAACAAGAACATACTGGTATTGTCCATTTTTAATTCTAGTGTACAGACAAGGTTCAGCTTTCCCTTGTTCAAAACCTTGCTTCTGTAGCAGTCCAGTAATTTTGTCATACCAGGCCTTTGCTCCTTGTTTTAGCCCATAGAGTCCTTTGTTGAGTCTGTAGACATAATCCTCTTGTCCTTTGACTTTAAAACCTTCAGGTTGTTCCATGTAGATTTCTTCGGATAGTTCTCCATTGAGAAAAGCAGTCTTTACATCAAGATGCTCTACAACCATGTCTCTTGATGCTGCAACACTAAGAAGTGTTCTGAAAGTTGCTTGGTCGGTAACTGGAGCAAAAGTTTCAAAATAGTCAGTCCCATATTCTTGTGAATAGCCTTTGGCCACTAGGCGTGCTTTGTATAGCTCCACAGTTCCATCTTCTTTATGCTTTATTTTGAAAACCCATTTGCATCCAACAGGCTTTCTGCCTTGAGGTAGCTTAGTAAGAGTCCATGCTTCCTTCTCGTAAATGGATAGTATTTCTTGTTCCATTGCTGTAATCCATTTGTCTTTTTCACTCGTAGGTAGGTTGCATACTTCCTTCCAGTTCTTGGGCTCCTTTGCGGATTGCACAGTTTCACAAAATCCATATTTCTTTGGTGGTTGCCCTTTAGTGCTCCTTTCTGACCGTCTCACACTGGTTGTGGGTTCTGCTGCCTCCTCTGGTGTGGTTCCCGCTTCCCCTTCTGTTCTGGTAGTTTCCTCAGAAGGTAGACCTGCCGGTTCCCCGGTGATCACTACAGGTAACCATGTCACCAACTCTTCAGGTGCAGTCCCAGACATCTGTGGATCAGTTGCACTGGAAACACTTGGCAAATCACTCTCATCAACAAATACAACATTGCGTTCCTTAACTGTGCAATTTTGTGGATTGTATATCCTGTATCCCTTTCCACCGATTGGATACCCTACTACGAATCCAACTTCAGCTCTGGGGTCAAGTTTTCCCCTTTTCTCCTTTGGTATGTGGGCATACCCTTTGGAACCAAAAGCTTTGATGTGCTTTAATCCAGGCTTCTTTTTAAACCAGGCCTCAAAAGGAGTGGTCCCAGTAAGCTTTGAGGGTACTCTATTGTGTAGATACACTGCTGTGTTCACAGCTTCAGCCCATAGGCTGTTTGGTAGTCCAGAATGCATAAGCATTGCCCTACACATGTCCTGAATTGTTCTGTTCAGCCTCTCAGAAGATCCATTTTGTTGAGGCGAATGTGGGATAGTCACCTTGTGTTCAATCCCTTCATGTTCCAAAAATGCTTTAAATTCAGCATTGCAATATTCTCCACCTCCATCAGTGCGTAAGCTTTGGGGTGCTCTGCCAAACTTATTTTTAATTGTGGCCAGGTAACATTTGAATTTATTCAGTGTCTCATCTTTGCTCTTTATCAGATACACAAAAGTATATTTTGTTTTATTCTCAGAAAAAGTAACAAAATTTTTGTTCCCGCCACAGGATGGCGCTAGTGGACCAACAAGATCACTGTACACAGTCTCTAAAAAGTCCACATTCTGAGCCATAAATTTTCCAGAATATTTTGGGGCTGTGCCCTTCGCTTTGAGACACGTTTCACATTTCTCCTTTGCCTTATCACAATTCACAACAGAAATTCCACATTCCTTCAAAAGTCTTTCAACACTCTCCATGCTTCTATGCGCAAATTTCAAATGCCAACCGTACAAACAATCCTGATGATTACAAGAGTCATTGCTAGTTTGACAAACTTGCCTCTCATCATTAATAGTTCCAGAGTTCTCAGAAACATCCACAAGGTAATGAAATCCATTCCTCTCTTCCACCTTGAATTCAAAATCAGGTATCTCAGCAATGAT
>NW_015177098.1:216428-230468 GCF_001447785.1 Gekko japonicus | reverse complement strand
TGTGACTGTCTTTCTCTCTCTCTTTCTTTTTCTCTTTCCTCTGTTTTTAGCCTCGCCATTTGCAACTCTTTCTCTGCTTCTATTTTGGCTTTCTCTCTTTCTGCCTCTATACGTGCCAGTTCTACCTTCAATCTCATGTTTTCAATGTCAAGGGTGGGATTTTCTTCAGCACTCTCCCCAGCTGTTGCTTCATCTCCCTTTGCCCTGACATTCTTCTGCGGAGGGGCCATATCTGTCACGAGTTCCTCCCTCCCACTACGCTAGCAGTTTGAATACAGTCTGGCCGCCTTGCCTCTCTGTATTCCTTCACCCTGCTTACGTGGGCTATTCTCGAATTGCGACGCTGTCAACCACTTGTCACGGGCTCTTACAGGCCACCACCTTTTGGACACCACTCTTACGAGGGACTCTGCTAGCTTCGGGTAGTAGCGGGGACCACTTACCCACTTGGTTTCGTTCTTCATGATGAAACTCTCCTGATTCACTCCAAGGCTCTTAAAACCGGCGGAAATTAGTGACCGGACTCCGTTGTTTATAAGAATAAAACAGCTTTACTGCGACATCTCACATTTTCCTCCAGCACAACCTTAATCAGATACACGTTCCCTATGTTCCAACAATTAAACCGCTCTCTGGGATTCTTGCCAAAATGTGTCAGGTCCCAATGGCTGTTAGCCTCCAACCGCCCACAACCTCCTCACTAACCCTTCCACCTCCAACCGCCTCCCTGTCCGTTTTCTGCCCATCAACCTCCCAAACATTCCATCTCTCCACACTGCCCTGTGTCTGCACATCGCTGTTCTCTAGGTGTTCCCTTTTTGGAATCCGTCACATGATCCCTTTAATCAGCGAGAATCAAAAGTGCTCACAACTTTTCTGGTCATAGCTCTGTCTGGCAAAAAGTAAAAAAAAAACTTTGCAGGAAAAATTAGTTCCCTTTTAAAATAAGCCTCTGTGCTGGCTCAGCTCAGCTCTGTCTCTCTCTCTATCCAATAAGCATTTTAAATAAACGGCCCTCTGCTACCATTTGTTGTAAAATAGTCAAAAAGTGTTTAATACTCAGACTTTTTGATGGATCTTGCTCTATTGGAAAGAAGAGATTTCTTTGCCTTTTAAAAATACTTTATTCTAAGGGAAAAGGGTTCACGGGATTACTACAAATCAACATAACACTAAGAGCTACATTTCTATGCTGCCTACAGACAAAACAAGCACACATGTAATGGAGAATCTCTCCTTCTTCTTGACCCTTGAAAGGAAGTCACCTGAAACAAATGACCAATCTGTATCACAATAGAAGCTACTTTTCCCGGGCTAATCCCCCATTGGCTTAGTGCCAGGTATCCCTTCCAGGTCAGTCTAAACAATAGCAAACTAGGAATACAAATTAACCCTATAATGACTGAATCAGACCTTGTAAACACATACATTTCCAACAGCAACCCCCTTCCCTACAGAGTCTGTTGACATAAGTAAGGCTTCAGTATGTGTGACCCTGCCAATCTATCTGACAGATGTTTGACAGTCACAGGAACCAGAGCTAACCGGTTCAGACTGGAGCTGAGCAAAGCAATGTCACAGTGACTCAGCAGCAAGCTGATTGGCTGGTCACTGTATATAAGTGATTGTAGACTGTATGTATTTTTCCTTCTACTTGAATGCATGTATTGCAAAGCACTTTGACGGTGAGCTGTATATATTGGATAATAAAAACTGTAGTTAACCACAGAACTCTGTAAGTGTGGTTTGCTACAGTTAGCTCTTAGCAGGGCATAACTGGGACTTGGCTGGTGAAGACTGACTCAACCATATGCACCGTGTGACAGAGTCTGCTATATGCAAACAGAAAACTAGGTTTGGGAGAAGGCTAGGCTGGAACTCCACTTTGATATCTAGTTTTCCATTTGTGGGAATTAATTTATGAAAGAGTATTAATTCTTGTGATTTCTCATTTGCAATCCTAATTGGTTTACCAGTCCATGAAAAATAGTCCTGAATTGCTTGCCTAGCTCCCATTGCACAGTTCTGTAGGGGAAAAAGAGCAACTCTCAAAAGAAGGACTCCCAAATGCCACCTAGGCCCCATGTGGTCAGATAACCCTACACAGTTCCTACAGGGAGCAAGGTTGAGTCAGTTTGCTTCAACAATGCTGTGAGCAGGAGCAGATAAGACTATTTAAAGTCATGCAGTGGCCATTTAGATCAGCATTTGACAGCCGAGCTTTTGAAAACCTCTCTAGTTCCTCGCAGGATCATAGGACACAAAAGTGTGGTAAATGCTCCATCTACAAATACACCTTGGAAGTAACAGAGGCCCTGTTTATACGAGCCCATTTGGGCCAGGAGCGGGACGAAACGGGGGCGGAGCAAACGGGCGTGATCCCACCTCAACATCTGGGGAGCGTGCCGTCTCCGTCCCTGATCCATCCCAAATGCCAATACCGCGCCGTAAAAAAGAACCACCTATCTAGGTGGTTGCATCCATTGGAGCGCCTCAAGCCGGGCTGTGGAATCGGCGGTGCATCCTTGCGCCGCCGCATCCCAGCCCCCGGGCGAACTGTGCATGCTCGAGCATGTGCAGTTCGGCAGCCTCCCCCTCCCATTGGACTTTTCCTCCCCGGCATCTGATCGTGCCGGGGAGCGATGCGCCGCGGCTCAGGGGATCCGTGGGATCCCGCCGCGGCGTCTCAAGTTTGGAGCGGCTCTGAGTAGCCGCATTTCAGCCATCCCGTGTGGCAGGGGCCAGAGTTTGTTACTCCTGTTAATGGTTATAGGATTAAATTTCATCATTATTCTACATGTTCAAGTAAAAATATTGTGTATGCCATCCTCTGCCCCTGTGAAAAATTATATATTGGAATCAGTACTAGAGCATTTAAAACTCGTGTCCTGGAGCACTGCTCCAGAATTGCTAATGACATTAGGGAAGCACCTTTGACTCAACATTGGCAGGAGCAAAACCACAACACAGAAGATATAAAATGCTGTGTAATCTACAGACATCAAAACAACACCTTCAGAAAATAAAATGTACAAAAGATCTTGTTACAAAAGGAAGCAGAGTTTATCTTTAAATTAGGAGCATGTGAACCTTCGGGACTCAATGCATATGTAGGTTTTACTGCTTTCCTTTAACTGACACCACTGTTAAGCTGATTAGGCAATTTGCACCTGGAAGGCAAGAATGGGCTTTAAGTATCAGGAGACACTTGGCAGCTCTCAAGAGCCGTCTTTACATTCATTTAGATGGAAGAAGACCTATAGAATCAGGTTACACGTATCTATCATGAACAAAGGAAAATAAGGCAGTTTTGGTAAGAGATTTTATCTTTATTGGCAAGTCAAATTCGAGTGGCAAGATGATCTTGATGTTGATATGTATTGTATACAATTTTAGAGACATTGCTGTACAATAAGACAGTTTGGAGGCAGCATTGGCTGAGAAGATTCTGCAGCTGTGCCTCTCTGGGAGTCTCCTTTTGCAGTCCTGATGAACGCATCGAAAACTCACTGAATAATCTGGAGGATGAGTTGACTGCAGCCTATTTCTTACTGTTTGTCTGAAGTCTTAAGGACTGGATCTACTTGCTGTTTACAGCATGTTGTTTATTGTTTAATATTGTTTATCTTAAGTCTTGGAAGTGTACGTACTTGCTTGATGGACATCTGATAGGGCTCCCAAATCTCGCCAAATCGCGGCAGGGGATCCGCATGTCTTTGCAGAATCCATGCCATGGGGACAGCGAGACGTGTTGCACCGCTGTTGCCAGGACATGACGCTACGTGTCGCTCTGCCAATGGGGCTGTTTGGATCCCCGTCGCCAGAGCGACATGTTGCATCAAATCCTGGCGATGGCGGGTACAACGCATCTCACCGTCCCCGCGGCATGGATTCTTGCAAAGACATACAACCCCCACCGTGACTTGGCAACCCTAACATCTGATGTTTTGCAGTCCATTGAAATTGTGAATTGAGAAACTGTAAAGTCTTTCTTTTGGACTGGGAGTGTCAAATAGTAAATGTTAGATATTGCTTTAACTCTCCAGCCTATTCATTGCAGCTCATGCATTTCACATATTGAAGATTGATGTATATTTGAAAAATATTTGGAGCCTTTTGTAATGTTACGGGCAATAACATTTAGGCAGAATCCTCCCTTCCACTGATACTGAAAATAAAGTATACTCTCTAGTGATAAGTAATATCTGCCTATCTTGATTTGGAATGGCCTGGGTCTGACAAAGCTTAGAATGTCCCAGCCAAAGAGAATTCCTCCACTATCACCAGTCTTCTTGTTCGCAAGTTTCTCCTTTCTGCTTCCCACACTATCCAAAACACAGCAAGTGAAAATGAGGAGAAAGGTAAATAAGATCAGAGAGTGCAATCAAATCCTGAGGATAGTCTCCAAGTTCATAATTCTATGCAAAGAGGGATTCTGAGCATGCTTGGGGTATCCAGTAACAGTGAGAATTCTGGGAACTGTAGTTGCATTCAATGCTCCCTCTAAGCTGTGGAGTCTTGTGAGCAAAAATTCTACTTTGTGAGCTATTGGCATTAAAGTTGTGAGTGAGCAATTGGCTAATGCATAAATTAGTTTGCTCTGGAGCCATCCTTCCTGAGCTAAGACAACAATGTGTGAGCCAGAGGCTAAAAAACTGTGAGCTAGCTCACACTAACTCAGCTTAGAGGGAACACTGGTTGCATTCTTCCTGTTGGTTAGCTTGAGTTCTTCCTCCCAAGAAATGTGGTAACTTTGGGAAGGAGAAGGGAAAGAAGGAAACTGGCAGACTACTGCCAACAATGGAGGGCTACTCCCTAGCCCAGAGGTTTCGAACTCATTTGTTATGAGGGCCAGATCTGACATAAATGTCACTTTGTTGGGCTGGGCCATGTGTGTCATAAAACATAATGCCAGGTACCAGAGATATAAACTGTATAAAGGACAGCAGCCGATAAGCTCTGAGTTGGTGTATTCTTACTGCAAGGCTTCATGGGCTGGGAGAGGGGTACAAAGGAAAACCTGTATGGGTGGACTGGAGAGCCAGCAGTTCAGCACTGGGCAGATGCTCCCACAATGCTTAACTGCTGCAGACAAGGTTGTTCCGCCATGCTGAAGACACATCCCCCCCAACTAGTCTCCTGTTCCCTCCTTTGCACTAGCTGCTCGCAAGCCGCATAAGAGCCCTGGACCTTATGTTTGACACCCTTGCCCTAGCCATTATAAGCTGAGTGAAAAATCAGAGGGGGCTGGGAAGCTTCATAATGGCTTCAGAACAGTTTGTTTCAAACTCTTCATTATTTCCATAACTCACTGTTATCATTAAGTACCGAATAATGAATTCTGTACAGAGTGCTGTCTTGAGCTGAGTTTGCCATCCAATAAAGGGGGAGCACTGTAAAGTTGGAAACTATATTTTCACTAAGTAGTTTCATGTTAGTTTGTGCTTGTTGGAACAGATAGACACGGACGGGAAATGCCAACCATAATAGTTTTTCACACCAGAATTATTTCAGTTAACAAGTATAATTTTTGCAGTTTAATATGTTATAACTTTTGATTAAATAAATACTTTAAAAAGAACTGCAAGACTATGCTAAATGCACTGATAATATTGAACAACATGTAACATATAAAATCATTAAATCATTAAACCATGGATTATTTTGATCCAGTTTCTGTGATTGATGTAGACAAGATCTGGGGATTTATGAAGGCCATTAGATGTACCCTGGATCCTTGTCCATCCTGGTTGCTAAAATCATGTAAGGAGCATTTCAATAAACCAAATCAGTCACTAATTCAGGGCACCTTCCCTCAGCCACTCAAAGAGGCGGTTATTCATCCGCTACTTTAAAAGCCACCCCTACAGAAAAATAATGTGGCCAATTATCACCTGGTCAGTAAATTACCCTTTCAAGGCAAAGTGACTGAGAGAGCAGTAGCAAACCCTCTCCAAGTCTTCAATAAATCATTTGCCCTAGACCTTTTTCAGTCTGGCTTTAGGCCAGATGGCTCTGCTAGCTTTGGTTGATTACCTCTGTACTGAGTGTAGACAAAGACCAAGCTCCTTTGTTGATTTATTGGCTTTATCTGCAGCTTTTGATACAGTAGATCATGCCATCTTGTTGAGGCACCTGGAGACAGAAGGTATCAGGAGACGTGAGTTGAATTGGTTCAAATCATTGCTCATTGATCAGATTCAAAGGGTTGCTACTGGAAACCTGTTGTCATCAGTGTGCGATAGGTTTGCCATTCCCCCGGGGGGGAGGTTGCCCGCTTTAGCCCCCCCCATCTGCCAGCCCAAATCCGGCCAGCAGGGGAACCGACCCCAAAATTCCAGGATCGTGCCAAAGTGCCTGGCACGATGACATCACCAGAGGTGACATTATCACGCCAGGCATGTTACTGGGGGAACGCTCTAGCACTCATATGTTCCCCCGCGAGCACTCCGGTCCGGGACCCAACATCTCCTGGCAGTGCCAGGTCCCAAAGAGGCCAGGCTGGCCGCTACCAGGGCCAGGGCTTTCTCGGTGGCGGCTCCTATCTGGTGGAACGAGCTCCCGGAGGAGATCCGGGCCCTGCGGGACCTTGTGCAGTTCCGCAGGGCCTGTAAGACGGAGCTCTTCCACCAGGCGTATGAGTAGGAGCCGCCACTACCATCATCATTATTCCATCTTCACCTGGCCCTGGATGAGGGAACATCAATGCTTCCCTGGAGCAGACGATGCTGAACAGTTCAAATATGCCATCTCTGAAATTTCATGTAGAACATCTAGAGCACTTTAGTCAGTAACTCGTTATGAATGTTTTTGTACTGTTGGATTTTAAATGGTTTTAATTATGTTTTATATTGGCGTTTGCCCCTATGTAAGCCGCCCTGAGCCCGCATTGCGGGGAGGGCGGGGTATAAATTGAATTAAATAAATAATAATAATAATAATAATAAAAACTCTATGGTACCACAGAGGAAAGGAAGCTCCATCCCCCCACTGGCAGCAGGTAGGGACCTGGCAACCCTAGTCTGGGATCTATCTTTCAGGGTTCCACATGATGCAGTTCTATTCCTCCATGCTTTTCAATATCTTTGTGTAAAGTTTGTGGTTGGTTGACATCAATACGCTGGTGATACTCAGCTGTATATATCCTTACCCAAATCTCCTGGTGATTTGTCAGAGGTCCTGAATTGCTGCCTGGCCACAGTAGTTAAATAATAGTGAGCAAATTGAAACTAAACCTTGAAATGATGGAGGTAATGCTGGTTGGGAAGAAGAAGGTCTTGAAGGAGATTGTTCTCCCCACTTTTGATGGAGTTCAACTAACCCTTGCTGGCTCAGTTAAAAGCCTTGGGGTCATACTAGATCCAGCTTCATTACTGGAATGGGGACGCAAGGTAATGCAGCTGCAAAGAAGGCTTTCTACCAACTCCTCCTGACCCGTAAGATGGCCCCTTACCTTGGTATGGCTGACCTGGACACCTGGATCCACACCACAGTAATATTGAGACCAGACTACTGTAATGCACTGTACATTGGTCTCCCTTCAAAATGAACTCAGAAACTCCAACTGATCCAAAAAGTCGTTGCTCAGCTATTAATGGGTGCTAGATGGTACATGCATATTACTATCATTCTTCAGATTAGCATTAGCTGCCCATCTCTTACCAGGCTCAGTTTAAGGTATTGGCCATCATATACAAAGTCTTTCATGGCCTTGGCCCCTCTTATGTGTGGGACCACCTGTCTCCCTATCCTCCACCACAAAAAATGTACTCATTTCAGCACTCAGCAGGATCTTCTGCAGGTGTTACTCTGCAAATGGACAAAATCAACAACTGCTTTCTCTCGCTTTGTGGAATGGCCTGCCTGAGGAGGTCAGGAAAGCATCCACTCTCCTGGCTATTCACAAACTATGCAAAACTGAACTATTCAAGTGGTCTTTTCTGCACAGGTAATACTATTCAAAATAGTTTACAAACTTGCTTGGATAATGATTAGGGACTGTGGTCTATACTGCTGTGTATAGCATACTATAAGTAGGATCCTATCATGTAATTTCTGTACCACTTAATGTATCATGTAAATACTTATGCTATGCTTTAGTTCTTTCCGGCGATTTCAGATTTCTAAAATCCTAATGCATCGTGTATTCAAATGTCCCATTTTGCTGATTGTACTGACCCACTGTGTGTAATCTACCTTGATTCCCTGTGAGAAAGGCCAACTCTAAGTAACACAGGCCGAATCTGCATTTGCATTTTTAAATCAGTTTCGTGCTGCTGTGATGCCGTCTTTTTCTATGTTGTTTGAAGATTCTTTTAAAGCAGTGTGGAGGTGCAATGACAGTGGAGCTGCCTCGAAAGGAAGATAAACATATGTGGACATGCAAAAGTATGCTAGCACTCTTGAGGTGTGAAAATGACACCAAATGTAGACAGCTTTTTTGAAGATGGAGTAAAAAGGCTGGGACACCGGTGGGAAAGACAAATACAGATTACGCCCTAAATAGAAAATAAATCCCTTTAGTTAATAACACACAGCATTCCTAGAATAGCAATAACAAGGGGAAAGATGTCTCAGTTTTAAATAGAACTATGCTGAACGTTCTCTGATTTATGTTTGCTTTGAAGGTAGATTGTTTGGTGCAGTTAAACACATTACTACACAAATATTCACCTTTTTTGACTATTCATGCTGTTTGTTGTTCTTTAGGTAGCTTTTGTTCTGCTAGTTACTGCTTCTTCTGAAAAGTCATAATCTTCTTTGCCCCCTGTGTTTCCAGCCTAATTTGGGGCACTTCAGTTGGCTGAGATGACTAATATAGTTTTATTCATAACCATCTATGACATCATGACATCAGATGTAGTATTGTGACATCATCTGCACAATCACCTGGGATGCCATAGCTAACAATGAAATGGCTTTGTGGGGAGATGAAGATGAGCACGGTAAGGTCCAAGAGATAGAAGGTCACAACATCACAAGGAATAAGAGCAATAAAACAGCATGAAAGTAACCTCCAGAAGAAAATAACTGTAACCAAGAGGTATTATAACAGTAACAAAAAGATAAAAGACAACAAGGGCTGCAGTCACACGGAACAGTAGCCACACTAGAGAGACGGAAGATAGGCAGATTTTCTGGGTGCAATCTCACAGCCACATCTGGGAAGCGTAGAGCTCCTGTGGCTCAACTGAGGCTTCCCTCCGAAGATGCGCGGCAAAAAACTAGTACCTCGGAGGTACTAGTTTCTGGAAACCGCAGGGCAAGGGCGGGCATCTGATCGCGTTGGCATCCGATGCTGGCAAGGGCGGGCATCTGATCGGTGGCATCCGGCGCCCACCCATGTCCCCTTGCAAACAGGTCATTTCCCCCCCCAAGGCTCCGATGCGCACAAGCACCCAACGGAGCATGCACACACTTCAGTTTTAAAAAGTAAAAAAACCACCAACCCCGTTTGCCGCGCCGCCCCGCTTCTTTGCCTGTGGTGTGATCGGCACCTCTCCCCTAGCCACGGGACCTCGACCGGACATCTGATCTCGCAGTTGCGTGTTAGTTTGCCCCAGGGCAAACAGCCCCGCTTCCCCCCCCCCCCCTTCGCGCACATTTTCCAGCCCATGTGACCGGGGCCAAGGTTAATTTATTATGGTTTGGCCTAGTTTTAAACTGAGCTGAAGACATTTATGACTTGTATAAACGCATTATTTCTCTAATTATTAGTTAGACTCTGGACTTGAAAGACCAATAGAAAATGCAGAAGCATTGCACCTGTCTGAGATCACTGTAACTAGTGTGGAGAATTCCCAAAGTCTGAGCAAATCAACATTTGTAAGAGAAGTTCCATAAAAGCATATTTACAGTGAGTGCAATGCCACTGAAGTTTTTTTTAAAAAAAAAGCATATTCAAAGTTCTAATGGGGTGGGTGGTAACATTACCTAAGAAAGACGTCTGAAACATTTACCTAGCTAGCAGTCTTACAGCACAATACCACTAAAATGTGGAAACTATTTTTAAAACTGAGGAGGAGCAAGGGGATCAGTGATAGAAATTCAGGCTCAAAGACTTGACCCCTCAAGGATACTTGTTAGGCCAGCCCTTTAACAAATCCTGAAATGCTTGAAATGAAGACAACAGAAAAATACATGGGGTAAACTAGATTATTTACAATCTGAAATCATTAAACTTTCTCTTTCCACAGGCCCCTGCCACATGGGGGGGAATAACACGGGCGAAGTGTGGCTTTTAAAAGCCGCACCAAAAGAGACACGCGGTGGTGGGATCACATAGATCCCCTGGGCTGCCGCAGACTTCCTCCCTGGCATGATCAGATGCCGGGGGGAAGCCACTGACAGGGAAGCGAGGCAGCCAAACTGCACATGTGTGAGCATGTGCAGTTCGGATGGGAGCCGGAATTGCTACGAACGAAGAACGCGCCGGTGATCCCACGGCTGCACTTGATGCGCCGTCCCAGGTAAGTCCTCCTCTGGGGGTGGTTCTTTTTTACAGCGCGTTATTGGCCTGAAGGGACAGATCGGAGATGGGTGTGAGCCGATTCCCAGATGTTGCGGTGTGCTTGCGCCCGTTTGCTGTGCCCCCGATCCATCCTTCTCCCGGGCCAAAATCTCCCGTGTGACCGGGGCCCATGTGTGGGTTCCCTAAGAGGCTGCCCCATTAGGTTTGCCAGCATTTGGGCAATCCACTCTGGATTCAAATTCACCAAGGTCACACACCTTGACTTTGCTATTCCCTTCCTGCACCAAACTCATACAGACTAATGTTGCCCATAAATACCATCCCCCCAAAACCATACAGTGCAAAGGTTCAAGCACTGATGCATAGCACCAAGAGATTAACCATCTATAGCCTCCTGGGACTGTGCAGCCTTCAGTGGCTGTTTTGGGTGCCTTTCCCCACCTTGGATGACTCAGGATGCTTGCCAATCTAATTAAACAACAGGCACAAACCTGCAGAAATTCTGCCAGCCCCAGTTACAGCCACACCAACCCCTCAGGAGCAACTGCAACCCTATATGTATAACCCAACCCAGCAACAACAAATGTGAAACTGGCAAAAAAGGTCAAGTATCCAAGCCAATTAGATAGGGACCTAAATATTTCTGCTCGACCCTGAAGTGACCAGCTAATAACCATAAGGAAGGAAGGATGGGAAACTCTAAAGCAAGAAAGGTAGCAAGGGAACGGTTTTAAATAATTTCCCTTCTCAGCTATCTCATTAGCTTCACCAGATGAAGCAGCCTTTCCTTTTCTCTCAGCGTCAGTGTCTGGTACCTCCAATTATTTGAGGTGGCAGGTTGCAAAATCATCAAATTATTATTTGGACAGAAATGTGCTTGTTCGGATATTTATTTAGAATATTTTTATGCTTCCTCTTTGGAAACCTGACCACAGACAGCTTAAAACAAGTTTCCAGACTAGAATTTTAAAAAACAAACAAAACAGACAGACGAACAAACCATGGGTAAACAGAGTTATTTTGACCTGACACCTAAAAGAAAGCAATGAAGGTAACTAGTTTTTCCTTCTCCAAGTATTGAATTGCTGAAAGGACCTCATCTGAAGAAGTTTGTGTCTGGTATAGGCCTCTTTTTATTGAAATCACTTATTGTGGAGGAGGTTAGCTCCCAGACCATCTGTTTTTGAACTCAGGCTTACTTCTTCTCTCAGATGGTGTGGAGGGAGGCCCTAAGAACTTTGTTTCACATTAGAAGCCTGCTTCCGGGCAACTGAGGCTAGTAGATCAGCTTCAGCAATGTGATATTAGATATTAATAAATAATTAGGTTTTCTGTATAAGGAGATGGAACCTTTTAAATTGTTTTTCTAATACAATTATTGCTAAGAACGTTTTATCTGAGGCGACAAAGTGGGTGGCAATAAAATAAGTAACATTCAAAGTTGCTAAAGTGAGGAGCAGAACTCCCCTTTTCAAAGTTGCTATGGTGAGGAGCAGAACTCCCCTGTGGTGACTGAAATATTTCACATACTGATTACAGAAAATCCCATGAACATTCCTTTGCATTCATTAAACAAGTCATGCTTAAATATAGAACAGGGTTTTTTTCCTTTGAGTTCAACAGTGGTGATTGTACTGAACTCACAAATTTAGCATTGACCTGAATGTGTGTAGGTAGCGACTGTTCAGGTTTAAAATGCATTATCCAAATGCCTCGTATATGGCCATTAGCAAGCGAGGATAGTCATACTTCAAATATAAATTTGGATAGATGATGGTAATATTTAGTTACTTTTTTATGTCTGTCTGTTGACATTGCAGAGTAGCTTTGATTATGACTATTCTTTAGTATGCTTGGTATTTGTATTGATTTGATTTAGTACTACACAGCAAACAAAGATAACACTTTTGGTGCATCCCAAAGTAAAAGCTCTTAAACTCTATAGATCAAAGATGCTTAAATAAGTCTGGCAGTAGTGGGTGAGGAGTAATCTCTTGTTGCAGAGAAAGAAAAGCCTAAACACAAAAACAAATGTGATTCTGGGGTTAGCATTTCAAAAGGCATTTAGTAACTACTATTGCAGGACCCTAAATTGCAGGTACAGGGAAAATAAGAGGTTCAGCCCTTCCACTAGCATAGTTAAGAGAAATTCTCTTAATTCTCTCTCTGCCCAGTTTCTCCCTGCAATCGAACAATTTATTTCTTTTCCTCTTTTTAGGAATTTGTAGTCAGTTTCTAATCAATTCTCTTTTGATCAAAGAGAAATTAGAAGAAAGGAGAAGCAGGGTCTGCAGATTTTCAGAATTTGACTCCGTAGATGCTCAGAGCCAGGCATTGTCTTCCCAAACCTTCCTCCTGCTAGAGCAGGGGTGGCCAAACCATGGCTGATGAGCCACATGCGCCTCTTGGAGCCCTCTTCTGCAGCTCGTGAGGCTTGCCACCACTGCACACACCCTCTTTGAAAGCGGAGGTTTTTGTTTCCTTTCCAAGAGTGGCTGAGCGGGCAGCCAGGGCCTGCTCACGGCAGCTAAGCCCCGCCCTCAGCTCCCAGCAGCCCTCAGTTGGGCCAGAATGAGTTGGGGGCTGTTGTGTCCACTGACCGCCACCGGAGGTCAGCGCACATACCTGAGCTTCAGTCCTGGAAGACAATGGGGACTAGGATTCTAGTCCCTCCACAGGGGAACCAATGGGAGCCATGGCGGGGGATTCAAACCCACCAATGGTGACCAGGGGGCGTCCCCAGGTGTGTATATAGTTGGCCTGCCAGCCGTTTGTCTGCATGTCTTGTTGTGTGCCTAATAAAGCGTGCTATGCACTACGTCGTTGTCTGTCGTCCATCCATGCGGCTACCCACTACATAACAGTGGCGACGAGGATGGGATCCAGCCGCATCTGAGCCGGGCCGTTGCGAGGGACCAGGAGAACGCGAAGCAGCCGATCCATCCAGCAGCGAGACCGCTTCTCCCGCAACCCCTCCGACGCGCACGATGGTGACCGCTCCGGGGCTAGGGCTGCTTCTGCCCTTCGACACAGCCCGCCCGCAAGACTGGGCCTCCTGGGTCCAAGGCGCCAAGTCCGCGCTAGATTTTTTCGACGTCACCGACGAAGGCAAGAAGCGGGGATTCCTCCTGGCCTCCTGCGGCACCGCCGTGGTGTCCCTGGCCAGAAGGCTTTCGACACAGCCCGCCCGCAAGACTGGGCCTCCTGGGTCCAAGGCGCCAAGTCCGCGCTAGATTTTTTCGACGTCACCGACGAAGGCAAGAAGCGGGGATTCCTCCTGGCCTCCTGCGGCACCGCCGTGGTGTCCCTGGCCAGAAGGCTACTCTCCCCCACAGACCTTGGCGATTGCACGTTCGAGCAGATCGTCAAGGCGGTGCAGGACCACTTCTCTCTCAGAGTTGCGCCAACTTGCTGCCAACTGCAACTTCGGAACACACTTGGACGATGCCCTCCGTGACCACTTCGTCGTGGGCCTGCGAGAGGAGAAGCTCCGACGGAAGCTGATGGAGAGGGAGAAGGTCACCCTAGCAGAGGCCCTCACCGCCGCAGTTGCGTGGGAACGGTCGCAC
>NW_015177098.1:213139-213322 GCF_001447785.1 Gekko japonicus | reverse complement strand
CAGACGTAACCACGCCCGCGCCAGAGGACCCACCGCGGGGCAGCCAGACCCCGACAGCGGAGGTGGGGTCCCCAGAACCCGAACAGGAGACGGTTGAAGCCCCAGCTCCACCGCAAGATTCCGCACCTGAGGTCAGAACCCAGGGGGCTCCAGCACAGGGCCCCAGACGATCAGCAAGGGTGC
>NW_015177098.1:210363-213095 GCF_001447785.1 Gekko japonicus | reverse complement strand
ACCTAGGGGGGGTTCTGGACTATGGGGGGAGGGGTGTTGTGTCCACTGACCGCCACCGGAGGTCAGCGCACATACCTGAGCTTCAGTCCTGGAAGACAATGGGGACTAGGATTCTAGTCCCTCCACAGGGGAACCAATGGGAGCCATGGCGGGGGATTCAAACCCACCAATGGTGACCAGGGGGCGTCCCCAGGTGTGTATATAGTTGGCCTGCCGGCCGTTTGTCTGCATGTCTTGTTGTGTGCCTAATAAAGCGTGCTATCCACTACGTCGTTGTCTGTCGTCCATCCATGCGGCTACCCACTACATAACAGGGGCTGCACGTGCTGCCTCTGCTTGCTGCTACCGGGAGCCAGAAGGGTAAGTTTGGGGGTGGGGGGGCAGGTCACTCCAGACTGGGTGTGGATGGTGGGGACTGGTTTCAGAGGGTGGGATGGGGGCCCAGAACACCCAGGCCAGCCATGGCCTGTCCAGGCTGTGAGGCTGCTGGGACACTGTGGGCTGGATGTGGGTGGCAGGGACTGATTTCGGGGGATTAGTCAACTTGCAGCCAGGGTCAGCCCCAGCCTATTCTGCACCCTAGGCCAGGATCCCTTCTGGCGCCCCGTGAATAAATTTAGGTGCCACCCGGGCCAGCCGAGCCCGCTCCCCTTCCGATGCCGGGGCCGACCGTCTTGCCTGAGGCCAGAAGAGCAAATGGGAGGGAGGTAGGCACGCGGGAGGAGAAGAGAATGGGGCAAAGGAGGGCGCGACCCGCATTGGAACACAAATCAGTACCCTTAAAGAGACAGAAGGGGGGAATTCTCGGGTGAGCAGGGAAAGGACTTGAAGGACGCTCCACTGACCAGTCGCAGTGGAGGGTGTCTCCCCGAAGGGCCCTGCCTGGCTAACCCAGAAAGAGCAGCTACGATGACACTGGGAAGCCAAAAGGCAAACGGGGGGTGGTGTTGGCTCGGCAAAGAACTGCACGTCCCGTCGCTGGGCTGTCAGGTCCCTCTTCATCCTCGGACTTTAGAGGGGAATTTCTTTTGTGGCATCCCTTCCCCCCCTCCTGCCAATCCCCAAAGAAGGCTTAGGGAAGGTGCCCTTTAAAGTCTCAGGGCCCACGGCACATTGCACCCCATGGGAAAATGGCCATGAAAAGTTTCCCCGCCTCCCCCATGCCCTGGAATAAGCCCCTGACCGTCTAATGGCCAACTGCACTCCTTGCATTTGATCTCCGAGCTGCCTTGCTGCTCGATCAGATGCGAGGAGTCCTTTTGGCTCCAGAAGGCCCGGGAAGGTGCTCTTTAAAGAGTACCCACCGCGGCGCCTCGCACCCCGTGGGAAAATGGCTGTGAAAAGTTATCCCACCTTTCCCAGGCCCCAGAATATGCTCCTGACCTCCTAATGTCCTTTTGGCTCCAAAAGGCATGGAAAGGCACTCTTTAAATGGCCACAAAAAGTTCCCCCACATTCCCCAGGTCCGAAGGGCGCCCCTGACCTCCGCTCTCCCTGCTCTCGCTTGCCTCCCTCCCTCTCATTGGCTCTGCTGGCCTCGGGGCAGATGAGTCCTGGTGTCGGCAGGGGGGCGGGCTGGGTTGGCCTGGGTTCTGTCTGCGCACCTGCTGTAGCGGGGTGGGGGGCATGGTGGGTCCGGAGGTGCTGAGCTTCGCCGCTGCCTTGGCTCCACGTCGTTCTTGGCGAGCAGTGGGGAGCCCTCATCCGCTGCGGTGATTGCAGGCTGCCACACATGAGTTGGGGCGGGCAGGACACAAGAGTGCCCCCATCGGGACTGTGCCTTTAAAAAAAACCCTCTCCGAGCGCTCCGAAAGTGAAACTGGAGCGCAAGCCACAGCAAAAAGGAGTTCTGGGATGAAGACAGCCGGGGGGGGAGAAAGAGGCTGGGGCGGCAACTGGGGTCAGGGAGCTTCAGGGCTTTTGGGGAGACAGGTGCAGTATGGTGCCCTGATGATCAGCCTGCCCTAGACAAACCTCTAGTTTGCCTAGTGAGTGGACCAGCCCTGCTTGCAGCTCTCAAGCATTTGACATTTAGTCTATGTGGCTCTTACATGAAGCAAGTTTGGCCACCCCTGTGCTAGAGCATAACTATGTGCCCCATAACATTAAACAACTTGAGAGGGCTGAAGTTATAAAAGGGTGCATTAAAAAGAAATGGAAGAGAAAGAAAGAAGAGAGTAAGGGTAATCAATGGCTATATCTAAAAAAAGTGAATCTCAGAAAAAAAAATCCTCTCTCTGTAACTGAAAAGTATGCAGACGGAGAGTGATTTCAGCTAAGCATACCTTTATTTAGTTCAGGACAAAGACAACTGACCAGCTCGCAGGCCGGTTTATATGCGTTCAGAAAACCCGCCACCAAGTACCCATAACCACACCCCCTACTCCTAATAGGCTATTTACAGTAACCGGGTGACCATTGGTCTCCCGGCTGGAAAACTAGCCCTTTGATTGGGCCAGCTAGGATCCTTCGGATCCTTTGTCTTTCGACTCAAGCTACAGATGGTTTGTGCCTGGCCAGCCCGGGCAAGTCCGGGGCATGTCAGGCTGAATACATTACACCCCTCCCCCCTTGGTTCGCAATGTACCCACAGACGAAGTCCTTCAGGTACGCAGGTGGCTTCCTGGGGCGCGTCGAGCGGCGAGGTTCCGGGGTGGCGATCGGTTCGGTCTCGGGGCCCATTGGAGCCGGTTGGACCGGACCCGGCGAAGGGTCGGCTGTGGAGGGAAAGG
>NW_015177098.1:206860-207015 GCF_001447785.1 Gekko japonicus | reverse complement strand
TTGTACCCTTGCGCAGAAGTCCATCCGCTCCGCGAATTTGGTGGGTTTGGGTGCCAGGTGATCCGTCAACGCCTGGATCAGCACCGTGTAGGGCTCCTCTGCGGTCTTTTTTGGGGCGATGAGGTCCTTCAGGAGGAGGAGCGTGCCCATGCCGC
>NW_015177098.1:205417-206691 GCF_001447785.1 Gekko japonicus | reverse complement strand
TTGCAAAGGGCGCTGCTGCTCGCGGGGTCAGCAGGGTGTGGAGCGGAGCCGGGAGCGGAACGATGAGCAGTCACCGGAGAGCTGGGAGGCGAAGCGGCGCTATCCCCGGATGTCTCGGCGTCGGAGCTCGATGTGGCGCTCGTGGTGGCGTCCGGGTCTTTGTTCATGGGGTCGTGGATCCCATCCTCGTCGCCAGTGAAAAGTATGCAGACGGAGAGTGATTTCAGCTAAGCATACCTTTATTTAGTTCAGGACAAAGACAACTGACCAGCTCGCAGGCCGGTTTATATGCGTTCAGAAAACCCGCCACCAAGTACCCATAACCACACCCCCTACTCCTAATAGGCTATTTACAGTAACCGGGTGACCATTGGTCTCCCGGCTGGAAAACTAGCCCTTTGATTGGGCCAGCTAGGATCCTTTCGGATCCTTTGTCTTTCGACTCAAGCTACAGATGGTTTGTGCCTGGCCAGCCCGGGCAAGTCCGGGCATGTCAGGCTGAATACATTACAGTAACAAAGCTGCCTTCCACCCTTGGATAGTTGTACTAATCAAAACCAACCCCTTGTGCTGTTAGTAGACACAGAAAGGGAAAAGGTGGCTAAAGAGAAGGAGCCTGTCTTTTTCATTTTCCTTGGCTAACAGCTTGGGTAATTATCAATGTCAGTCAGGGAATGGAATCAATGCAGGTGTGGAAGGATTTAAACACTTTCTGGTTATTTATTAAGGAGATTCTGTTCCCCACCTTTGTGTTGTGGACCTACTCTGAATCAGGACCCTATACAATAGGCTTTTAGCCTTTGTAAAATACCAGAAAATCCAGTCATAGATCTCCCAATGTTGATCCAAGAATACCCAAATTTATGAGAAGGTCTGGATTTATGTTAATATTTTCTTTCATTTTTGTAAGCACATAATGAAAACCACTATGTTCTATGTTTAAACAAACTATGCTTAAGAAAATACAGTTATCAGAGAACCACGAGCATGGTAAAAGGTGCACTCATCTTACTGTATTTCTGGTGAGGACACATTGCAGGATCAAAATGAGATAATGCACAGCTCATGCAGATGAAACCCGTCTCTGCATGCACATGGACTGTGCTAATGATTTTGCATAATATATAATTTGCTGGCAAATATAAAGGCATGATTCACAATCTGTGGTGACGTCAGAGGTTTCACCAGTGTAAATAGCTTGCAGTTCAGCTCATTAACATGGTACTTATGGTCAGAATATATCTATGTAAATTTACAGTTCTTTACTTCACGGA